>NC_135807.1:84448471-84633471 GCF_964213995.1 Mustelus asterias | reverse complement strand
ATCTATGTCTCTTTGCAGCCTACAACAGCCCTCCACCTCATCCACTACTCCACCAATCTTGGTGTCATCAGCAAATTTACTGATCCACCCTTCAGCCCCCTCCTCTAAGTCATTAATAAAAATCACAAAGAGCAGAGGACCAAGCACCGATCCCTGCGGCACTCCGCTAGCAACCTGCCTCCAGTCCGAAAATTTTCCATCCACCACCACCCTCTGTCTTCGATCACATAGCCAGTTACCTATCCAATCGGCCAACTTTCCCTCTATCCCACACCTCCTTACTTTCATCATAAGCCGACCATGGGGGACCTTATCAAACGCCTTACTAAAATCCATGTATATGACATCAACCGCCCTACCTTCATCAACACACCTAGTTACCTCCTCAAAAAATTCTATCAAATTTGTGAGGCACGATTTGCCCTTCACAAATCCGTGCTGACTATCCCGGATTAATCCGCATCTTTCTAAATGGTCGTAAATCCCATCCCTAAGGACCTTTTCCATCAATTTACCAACCACCGAAGTCAGACTAACCGGTCTATAATTACCAGGGTCATTTCTATTCCCTTTCTTAAACAGAGGGACAACATTTGCCACTCTCCAGTCCTCTGGCACCATCCCCGTGGACAGCGAGGACCCAAAGATCAAAGCCAAAGGCTCTGCAATCTCATCCCTCGCCTCCCAAAGAATCCTAGGATACATTTCATCAGGCCCAGGGGACTTATCGACCTTCAGTTTATTCAAAACTGCCAATACATCCTCCCTCCGAACATCTATTTCCTCCAGCCTATTAGCCTGTAACACCTTCTCTTCCTGAAAAACATGGCCCCTCTCCTTGGTGAACACTGAAGAAAAGTATTCATTCATCACCTCGCCTATCTCTACTGATTCCATACACAAGTTCCCACCACTGTCCTTGACTGGCCCTAACCTCACCCTGGTCATTCTTTTATTCCTCACATAAGAGTAAAAAGCCTTGGGGTTTTCCTTGATCCGACCCGCCAAGGACTTCTCATGTCCCCTCCTAGCTCTCCTCAGCCCCTTTTTCAGCTCATTCCTTGCTAACTTGTAACCCTCAATCAAGCCATCTGAACCTTGTTTCCTCATCCCTACATAAGCTTCCCTCTTCCTTTTCACAAGACATTCCACCTCTTTTGTGAACCACGGTTCCCTCACTCGGCCATTTCCTCCCTGCCTGACAGGGACATACCTATCAAGGACACCCAGTATTTGTTCCTTGAAAAAGTTCCACTTTTCATCAGTGCCTTTCCCTGACAGTTTCTGTTCCCATCTTATGCCCCCTAATTCTTGCCTAATCGCATCATAATTACCTCTCCCCCAATTGTAAGCCTTGCCCTGCCGTCCGGCCCTATCCCTCTCCATTGCAATAACAAAAGACACCGAATTGTGGTCACTATCTCCAAAGTTCTCTCCCACAACCAAATCTAACACTTGGCCCGGTTCATTTCCCAGTACCAAATCCAATGTGGCCTCACCCCTTGTCGGCCTATCCACATATTGTGTCAGGAAACCCTCCTGCACACACTGCACAAAAAGTGCCCCATCCAAACTATTCGACCTACAAAGGTTCCAATCAATATTTGGAAAGTTAAGGCAGGTGGCTCACTCATCTGAATTATGTATTCAGTTTACTCCTCCAGGCCAAATATAACAGGTTCAGCAGTTTACAGGGAATAGTCAATCAAAACATTTGACCTCTAATGCTCTTAAATAAATACTGTGGGTTCAGAAAAATGGTAGATTAGGGTCTCCATCTGTCAACACGTGCTGCATTCCCAAACTGAGTTTTCAGAGTTGGATCAAGCAGCAATAAAGCAGAGATACCAACCTCAACTCTCTGCGGGGAATGCAAAGTGGAGCCCATCCATTCCAAAGGCAGATGTGGGGCTAGAATCAAATGTCACAGATATTTTTGAGATTCTCTGGGTGGAAATGTAGCTGCTAATTTAATGGTAATTGATTTCCCCCGAGGATTGACTTTAGTCCTGTATCTCAACCCGCTCACATCCCACTTAATTAAGTCACCCTGCCAACTGTCAGCTGGCATGACTTCCATTGGGCCAATGGGTATGCTGGCTGGATTTTGGTCGTAGCCTTGGAAACTGCCCTCCCACCCGCCTCCCTATCCTGAGAATCACATTGCCAAAGCTGACTTTTAATACAAGAGGAATACTTACCTCTAGTGCCCGAATGGAACGAACAACTGGTAGGCCTGAACTGCCACTCCTCCACCTCCCACCCATCCCTCCACTTTTGGTCATCAGCAGCCATCAGCTGGGCCATCTGAAGTCCAGTCAACCTAAGCCAGAGCCACCTGATTCTCACCCTTACTGTCACTTCAGCTGACAGCTCCCTCTCAGCCTCCTCTGAGTGTTTTACATCAGATTAAGTGCAGAACATGCATCAACTAACAGGAAGGGAATGCACACTGGGAGTAGACATTTAGTTCAGGAAGACTTCTGCAACATTGAGCACAATGAATGCAGTACAGGGAGCCATTTGCACCTGCTCATGTGTTGTGAGTGTTATGAAGGAGCTACTGAGCAAAGGTAATTCTGGAGAAGGTTCATTGATTGATAATGATTGAATTAAGAGACAGTTGCTGATGGTGACAGACAGACTGCAGGTTTTTCAAGATGGTTAAATTATGCTACACTGTATTTATCTTGAGAGTTTGTGACTTGCTTCTTGAGCAGAATGCCATGGACATAGAGAGAACATCATGTTTTAACTGAATATGGATGCACAAGAACAGAAAAGAACAAAGCTTAATAGGAACTTCCTGTTTGATTTTGGGACTATGTCTCACCGGGATTTTGGTCTGCCTTTGATGCTTTGATTTATTATTGTCACATGTATTAGTATACAGTGAAAAGTATTGTTTCTTGCGCACTGTACAAAGCATAACTTACATAGAGAAGGAAATGAGAGTGTGCAGAATGTAGTGTTACAGTCATAGCTAGGGTGTAGAGAAAGATCAACTTAATATCAGATAGGTCTATTCAAAAGTCTGATGACAGCAGGGAAGAAGCTGTTCTTGAGTCGGTTGGTACGTGACCTCAGACTTTTGTATCTTTTTCCCAAAGAAGAAGGTGGAAGAGAGTATGTCCGGGGTGTGTGGAGTCCCTGATTATGCTGGCTGCTTTGCTGAGGCAACGGGAAGTGTAGTCAATGGATGGGAGGCTGGTTTACGTGATGGACTGGGCTTCATTCATGACCCTTTGTATTTCTTGCAGTCTTGGGCAGAGAAGGAGCCATACCAAGCTGTGATACAACCAGAAAGAATGCTTTCTATGGTGCATCTGTAAAAATTGTTGAGAGTCATAGCGGACATGCCAAATTTCCTTAGCATCCTGAGAAAGTAGAGGCGTTGGTGGGCTTTCTTAACTATAGAGTCGGCGTGGAGGGACCAGGACAGGTTGTTGGTGATCTGGACACCTAGAAACCTGAAGCTCTCGACCATTTCCACTTCATCCCCATTGATGTAGATGGGGGCATGTCCTCGACTATACTTCTTGAAGTTGATAACGGTCTCCTTCGTTTTGTTGACATTGATGGAGAGATTATTGTTGTCGCACCAGTTCACCAGATTCTCTATCTCTTCCCTTACTCCGTCTCGTCATTGTCTGAGAACCGACCCACTACGGTGGTGTCATCAGCAAACTTGAAAATCGAGTTGGAGGGGAATTTGGCCACACAGTTAGAGGTATATAAGGAGTAGAGCAAGGGGCTAATGACACAGCCTTGTGGGGCACTGATGTTGAGGATGATCGTGGAGGAGGTGTTGTTGCCTATCCTTACTGATTGTCACCTTGCCACACGATTTCTGAATGCTGCTGGTGTTAGCAGATTATAGGAATCAACAAAACCCCTCAGTGTTCAATTGCCATCAGTATCCTGACCACCATCAGCTCCCCACCCGATTACCTGAGACCCCACAATCACCATTGGACCACCCAATGACTGCCATCAGTATCCAACCACCTTCTGCACCAATGCAGGAGACCCCTAGTAGGCTGGACCCCTTAAAACTCCACGGGGGTGATTCGCCCCAAAAAACTAAATGCCCATTGGGCAGGAAAACAGGAGATTTTTCAGATTGTTTTTGGGCATATTTAGTTTTACAAATCTCTGGCACTTTACAGAGTTCCGCAGGGGGATTCATGCTGCTAAATGGGGGTGAGGCCTTATCCTGCTGGAGAGACCAGAAGCAGCGTGCTAAGCGGGCCATTGCGCATGTGCTGATCTGTCAGTGGGGAGATTGACGCATGCACACTGCCCCCCCCCCCCCCCTCCCCCCCACCCCCATTGCTGGCCTCCTGATCGCCAGCCTACCGACTTCTTTCCAGGCAACTCTGCTGATTGCTGGCCATCCCGACACCCCCCCTTGATCGCTGGCCTCCCTGACCCTACTCTCCCCCAGGCCAGCCTCAATCGCCAGTCTCCTGTGGTCAGCCCCGACCCCCCCCCCACCCCGTGCAGCCCTGATCACCCATGTGCAGCCCCAACTCCACATCATGTTCAGCCCCGATCTCCCTCCTCCATGTGCAGTCCTGATCCTCCCATTTGCAGCCCAATCTCTACCCCCCCCCACCATGTGCAGTCCCCATCCTCGTCCCCATCTGCAGGCCTGATCACCTCCTTCCTCCCTCTCCCACCAATCCCATTGCAGAGTGTGCAGCACGTCCCCCCTACCACCACCAATCAGCCCTGCCCCCCTCTGACCCCGCCCCATTGACACTGCCCAGTGTTTGATGGGCAATGAGGGTACCAGGTTGACACTGCCAGGGTTCCCGGTAGGCAGTGCCAGGCTGGCACTGCCTAGGGGGCAGCCCCCCTTGCCCCCGACCTCTTGGGGGGCCCTCAATGGCCTCTGTCACCACCAGCACGTTGATCACGTCTGGTCCCCAAAAAGCTTTAATCCCTGCTGGTGGGAACCTCTCCCGGCAGGGATGTGGGGGAGTGGGGGGTGGGGAACACTAGCGAGCCCAGAGACCACTGTTCTGGTCTTGCTAATCATATTGAGATTGAGATTTCAACATAGTGATCATCCTCACGCTGATTTCTGGAGTGAGGCTGATTACATTGAAAAACATTGCCTGTGAGACTCGAGATCGGCTGGACACCGGTCGCGAGTCCCGCTACAGGCCCCACAATGATGTCTTCCTGCCCGCTGCGCAGAGGGCAGGGAGAATCAACCCCACGTCTTGAGAGGACACCTGCCAGGGTCATCCAAGGCAATGGGACATGACACTGAGCAAATTGCCTCAACCTCAACTTCTGATGCGAGTGTTGAAATAGGTGTAGTGGTAGAAAAAGGAAATTGAAAAATGTATGGGCGCTAAGGGTGATTTTTCCATGTCTGTATTGCTTGTTAAGATATGCACAATATAATTTGTTTTCTGTAGTGGTTCGTCATAGAACCAGGTGTAATGGTCATGGCTTGGCCCATGTTGTTCACACTGTGATGGTTCGAGAGGAGATAGGAACGCAGGCATTATTTTTGAATGAGCTGCGTTATGATTTTGTACATTCTTTATTGAATGTTCATCTGCATTGCCAATTCTATGATGACCATTCTGTGAAACATGGCTTAAAAAGAAACAAGTTGCCGACCCTTCTAAACATTCTCGTGGATATTGGTCCACTTCCCTCTCAGTAGGTATAAATGAGACAAGTGCAGTTGCAATCAAAGTATCTGAAGGGTGATGCTGGATCAGAATAATTGGGCAAACCAGGCAGTTACATGGATGTTCACCTATCCTTAAGATATCCTTGGTACCAGCACACACTAGTGTTTGTGAGAAAGTTCCACTTTCTAATCTGCTCTAAGAGGTAGAAGGTGAAAGTTTATAGTTTACTTCACAAGGGAGAATGGAAGGGCTAGGTAGACACACCAGGAAGGAGAAGGAGTGACGCTCATGCAGCTGCGATATTGTTGTGTAAACCTTGTGTAGACCAGGTTGTCCTGATGTCTTTGCATGTCTCTCCATGGTCATGAAAGGCCTCCTCCTCATGCCCCAACAAATCCTCATCATCTGAGTAAGGCTGATGTTGCTCACTCTCTTCTCCTCGCAACACCTATCTATGTTATATTGCCAGATTATGCCGTGCACAGCAGATCACTACGATTCACGATACCATCTGAGGTCCATATTACAAAGCCCCTCCGGACTGGTCAGTACAGTGGAAACACATTTTAAGAGACCTTCGGGTGGTGTTTGATGATGGCTCTCATGGATGCATTTGTATGATTGTTGTGCTTCTCTGCTACATTCTCGGGATGCCTCTTTGGCATCTTCAGCCACATGCATAGAGGATAGGCCTCATCAGAAAGAATCCATTCATCAACCTGAATCTAAGAGCCATGAGTTCCGCAAGATCTGTGCAACATGAGAGTTCCCTGGGAAGCACACACAAACCTATGCTTTTCTTCTCCTGTGGTTGCACATCAGTTGTACGTTCAAGGAGTGAAACCCTTTACAATTTACAAATGCAGCTGACTGTTCCCATGGAGATTTTCTGGCCCCGTGAGTGCAGTTGATGCCACCTTGCACTCGAGGGCACCTAGCGATAACACTGAAAGCGGTTGAGCTTACGGCCTGGCGATCTTCATCGGTGGTAAAATGGATAAAACCATTGGCAGATCTAAATAGGACACCAATCACCTCCTTAATACACCAGTGTGCGGCAGCCTATGAGATGCCACATTATGGTGCATGTTATATATTTGAAACCCGAACCTGTACCTACTACCCTCCTCCTGTCACCCGCCATCCCTGACCCACCCAACATAATCTTTCCGCTCCCCTCCGATACCTCCGAACCTCCCCATTACCTTGGTCCCCATTACCATTTCCCTGCCCATTCCATCTTTCCGCCTGTGCCTATACCCACTCTGACCCTGAACCCTCCCATTATCCTCCTCCATTGCTTTGTCCACTCCCATGGCCCACCCTACGCGACCTTCCAATACTCAGCCCTGACTCTGGATCTGCTCCCATACTGAATATAACTTCCCCCTTTGACGCTGACTGTTTCCTCCACCAGCACCCCCACTTTGACCCTCAGGACCCCCATCATTGATAACACCAACTCTTTAGGCCTATCTTACATCATTAAATCCCTGCCTTGACCTACCCATCCACTCCCTTAAAGGGCCATCACATCCAAGGCACTAGGACATTCCCTCCACCCCAGCTCCCGGCACCTAACACTACCCTATGTCCACCCTCCATTCCTTCCACCAGACCTCCCTGAACCTAAACACCAACTTTCAAAACCCACCACCTTGTGCCACAGGGTTCAAAATGGAGAACTGCTTATCCTGAGTCACAACTGCGTTGGGGAATTTCACAGTAACTTCATTGCAGTGTTAATGTAAGCATTACTTGTGACTAAAATGAACTTTAAAGCCAACAGGTGCATGCCACCTTTAAACAATCATGAACTAGTTCTCGTGCTCTGTTAACTTTACCCTGAGGATAGGACTTTATTGAAAACTGTTTCACGTTAATGAGTATTGATAGCTTGCAAATACCTTACAATTATGAATAGTCGCAGACTGGCAGAATGCTAAACATGCCAAAATCATGTCACTGCCAATTTAGCACTGCATCTCAACCCCTACCATCTGGAAATCAGAGTTTCCAATCCCACATAATTAAGTCACCCTGCATGCCACATTTCCTACCCTTGTGGACTCCACAAAATCCCCTCCATTAAGTTTTAAATTAAATGGCAATGTATCTTTAAAATGTTAATTTCATTCTTTCAAGGTGTAACCCAGGAGATTGTGCACTGGGTTTTCAATAATTATATTTTGCCACAAAAGTTACATAATTGATTAAATAACTGAATGAATCAATTTAAATAACTGAATTATGTCATTACTGAAATTGTACAGCCATCCTATACTATTTTGCACAAACGCATTTTTGACTTAAAAACATGTTTGTCCAAGAGGTGCACACATCTGTTTGAATTTATTTAAGAGTACCTCTGGGTTCTCTTGGTCTTCTTCCCCCCAGAAGACGAAGGATTCAAACTTTCTGACTGTTTCCGGGCCCACTAAGTTCAATGGTGTTTGAATTTATCAGACACCAGCATAACAATAGACACGTCATTCTTTTTCAAACTTTTTCCATTTATCAGCGATGCTTTCATCAAAGATGAGCAGGTTAATTTGGCAAAGTCCTTGTGCCATCTTGGCCAGCTCCCGGCACTATGTAAAGTCACTGAGTTGTAAGGAAATGGTGATAAAGGACTAACAAGTTGAACCGTCTCCTGAGAGATCTTAGCAGCTCTTGCATGCTGTGTGTCTGCCCATACTGGGGGAGAACTCCTGCGCTAGCGACACATCACTTCCTGTGTACACATCATCTCAATGTATACATGACAACCCAGCCTGCAAAATTAAAGCCAGATACAAAGCACTTTTCAATTGTAGTCAGCATTTATTTAAATTGTTTTCCCTATCAAAGTTGAAGAAGTTCAATCCAGGTAACTAATCAAAACTTGCACGCAAATACCAATAATCTGGCAGATAGCTAGCAAGCCAAAATGGAGGGAAAGTTTGTTTAAATGAAGCTGGCATGTGCCATGCAGTGAAATGTCCTGGGTTAAATGTTAGTTCAACATTTAATAGCCCCCAGTTTGGGACAGCAAAGGGCAATTAAATGTCAAGGTGTGTAACAAGAAATTTAACAGCAAGTTACCAAAGCTAATGTAATGCCTGAACCCCTGTAAAATTAATCCGCGGGTGCAGTGTTTGATCGAACTAACAGGTCTGCCAATAAAATGCTGACAAAATAATAAACTGATCATGTTTGGTTCCTTTGTCTTGTTTAACCTTTGCTATGGTTTCCAGCCTAACTGTCCTGGTACTGCTGGGGTTTCTACCAAACTGACACTTAAAATGTGAAACAGTTCATATCATCTGTGAAATTTATCCTGATTACTTCAATGGCTTTATTACAGCGAACATTGTACATTAATTTGTTTGACTGGAACACTCCCTTGTCCAATTCAGCCCCCAGCATGTATACTGATGTTTCATATGATTGCTGCAATGTGTGTGCTTTGGGTTGGCTTCAGAAATGAATCCATTCAAAAAGATGTTACAGTTCAGGATTTTTGCCAACATTTCCATTCCGCCCACAGCTGGACTTCAGTTTCAGAATCAGGCCCAATCTCTTCTGAAGTGAAAACTTCCTTTTTATTCTCCAAAGCATATGAGTTTGTGTGAATCCAAATCAAACAATTAATCCCAAAGTGCTTTGCATTTTATGACAGAGAACATCATATAAAGATCAACCTTGATTGAATTGAATGGTAGAATAGGGTTGAGAAGCTGAATGGCTCACTCCTGTTCCTAGTTTACTATTTCCTTGTTTTCCTACCAACTTCAAAGGCAGAAAAATCACACGGAGCCAAAGAGGAGATATTAGGAACAAGACTAGAAAATGCTGGCAACGGTGGTTAGCACTGCTGCCTCCCAGCACCAGGGACCCAGGTTCGATTCCCGGCTTGGGTCACTGTCTGTGTGAGTTTTCACATTTTCCCTGTGTCTGCGTGGGTTTCCTCCGGGTGCTCCGGTTTCTTCCCACAGTCCAAAGATGTGCAGGTGAGGTGGATTGGCCATGGAAAATTGCCCCTTAGTGTCAGGGAGACTAGCTAAGGTAAGTGCATGGGGTTGTGGGGATAGGGCCAGGGTGGGATTGTGGTCAGTGCAGACTCGATGGGCCGAATGGCCTCCTTCTGCACTGTAGGCTTCTATGCTGACAATACTTGCCAGCTCAGGAAGCATCTCTAGAGTAGGGAACGGGATTAATGGGGCTAGATTTTGCCAATTGACTTGGGATCCTGAGGTCCGGAACATTTCCAGATCGCACAGTTATACAAGCAGTTCGGTAGAAATCTTTCATATGCAGCTCAGTAATGTCAACGTTGCGGGGTGCTACCAATAATGAATGGTGGGCTGGAGTTCGTGCCTGCAGGGAGCTTGATGGTGCCAGTTTCAAAGGAGAATCAGCAGCTTTCACACTGGCTTCCCCACAGAAGGCTGTAGAAGGCAAGGAAAGGAGACAGGTATTATTCCCAGAGGACAGGAGTAGGATGGCCAGGCCTCACAAAGCAGGCTGGTTGGAAGTGGCAGAGGTCGGATCACAGAACAAACCAGGATGCAGTAACAGGAATGCTTCAATGATCTAGGGAAGGCTGGCAATGTGAGTGGCATGTATGATGGCAAGTGGGCAAGGCAGCATATATACTATGGTGGGACATGTACAGTGATGTGGATACATCAAAGAAAGGGGCTCATTAAGAACCCATGTGTGCATCAAAGTAGATGATAGCATCATACCAGAGAACCATGTCCCTTTATTAGCACTCAACGCAATGTTATGCACGGATGAATGCATACAGTAACCTCCAGTGTGCCAATGATGGCCTTGAAAGTGGCACAGCTTCATAAGGAGTAGTAGGGGAGTTGTATCACACACTGTATGATTGTAGGAGAAGAGAGAGGGGAGGGGAGTGAAGCTGGATGGGTGGTGGTGTGCTATCATAATGTAGATGGAAGAGAAGGTGATTGTGATTGGCAGGCTGGCATTAGGCTATGCTGTAGCAGTGGGCTGTGATCTGTTTTGTTGTCACTACCCATGATGTGTATGGTTTGGATACCAAGAAGCACTCTTGTTGAAGTTACAAAGAAGTCTTTATTAACAGTATTGAACTATGTACATATTTACAATGGAGGATAAATATATGGCAAGGACCCCATACTAGGTCCTTACATGTTGCTACCTCTCTCTAGACTGACCTTAGCTCTAGGTCACGTGCCTTCTTACATCACCGTATGTGCAGTACTGTACTCAGTACTTTTAGGTACCAGATCCTTCTACTATAGACAAGGTGGGTGTAGAGACCAAAGATAATGAGAGATGCGATAGCAGTGGATGTAAATCTTTCTCATTTGTCTATTTAATCTCACCGTTGTGGTCCATGATGACAATGTGAAGCTCATGAACAGCTACAGCCAGGAGGAAGGGTTGCATAGTTCTTGTATCTACAACAGGGCCATTGGTGGAGGCAACACAACAGAGTGCATCAGGTCCAGCAGAAAGATGAAGAGGCACCATCTGAGAATGTACTGTTACATCAGTCTGGTGCACCCTCCACCAGCTTCCATACTGTCACATGGGGAGGACATGAAGCACTGGTAAGCATGGCACACAAGCGCAGGGCGATGGAGGCCAGGACATCCACGGCCAGTCCTCATCAGAGGATCGAAGATAGGCCCAGCAATGTTCAGCTCCACATGGACACTGAGTCTTGGGGGTTATTAGCAATGCAGAGGCTTATTAGGAAGATGAAAATGTGTCAGAAGTTTTTTGCTCCCATGCACAGAAGATGGAGGAATCTGTCCCTTCCCCGAGTGGATCATGTCACTGTGTTATGAGTGTATGGCCTCATACATTGAGAGAGTGATGACCTTCATGGAGATCCACATGTGGCTGGCCCAACAAGTGTATGCAGGAAGCAGGCACCAGCTTCAAAAGTATTAATCAACTTTGAGTGGAGTTGATCATGGGTTGGCGTGATAACACAGTGACACATGCACACCTTGATAGTTGGCATAGAGCTCCTCATAAGCAGGGCAGTGAAGTGCAGTTAGGCCATGAAAGAGTGGAGGATCGAATGGCTGACAACGATGGAGACTCTACTCAAATCATCCACATCATTCATCGTCTGCCTTGTGCTGATTGCAAAATCCCACATTGGTCCCTGCCATTCCCTGGAATGACCCAATATGAAAATGTTGGGAGCCAGACTGAGCTTTACTATCACCGGCAATGGGACCCCCTCCAAATCCCAGTGGCTTGACACCCTCCTACAGCATTCTACATAGGCTAGCAGCAACCTGCTTTGATAAATGGAGTTTTCTGAAACACTGGTACCCTGAAAGGTCCATGAAGCTGAGCTGCCATTATATGTTGACCCTTAGTGCTGGATAGCTCCTATTTCAATCGTTCCTCTGTCTTACTGCCCCTTGTGCCCTCCATGTGTGGTGCCAGCACAGTGTCATATTGCTGGTGCACCTCAGCCCACTGTATGCCATTCCCATGTGGCTGCTGAACTAGAGGTGATCTCTGAGTGTGGGGCAGCTGTCTCCCTCTGGAGCTGTAGCAGGAGATACAGAAATCCCTGCAAGTAGATTAGTTTAAAACAGGGACCACAGTGTGCCTTATATATACCAAAGGTCTCACAATGTGCCTTATTTATATATCATACAAAGGTATTGTCTTTAAAAGCACACATATAATCATTTTTGAACAAGTATAGATTATAGATATGGCTGGCACGGTGGCACAGTGGTTAGCACAGCTGCCTCACAGTGCCAGGGACCTGGGTTTGATTCCCGGCTTGGATCACTGTCTGTGTGGAGTTTGCACATTCTCCCTGCGTGGATTTCCTCCGAGTACTCTGGTTTCTTCCCACAGTCCAAAGATGTATGGGTTAGGTAGATTGGCCATGCTAAATTGCCCCTTAGTGTCAGGGGGACTAGCTAGGGTAAATGCATGAGGTTACAGGACATGGGTGGGATTGTGGTCGGTGCAGACTCAATGGGCCGAATGGCCTCCTTCTGCACTGTAGGATTCCATGATTCTTCTATGATTTATGATTTAAATTGTATTTTTGTATTTTCTTGTGAGCTTTGACCAACAAGCAATCTGCCCCTTGTCATAATGGGAAATAAGTTTCATTAGACAGACCACATTCTTTTGGAACAATGACGCATCGAGCATATACCCTATTATCAGGGGAGGCCAGGCAGCTACAAGCAACCAAGGTTATTGAAATGAATAGAAGGATTCAACTTCTAGCTGTAATGAGTAGCTGCAATTCAACCTCCGCTGATAAAGGGACAGAAAACAGACCTGAGAAGATCTGGTCTTCTCGTTCCCAGAATTGCAGGTGTTAGGGGCGACCCTTGAACCGACTGGATTTGCATAGGTGAGGTTACTAGGCAACGGGGGGGGAAGAACTTCTGGGTTTGGTTGACCAATGAATTCCTAATTCTGCTGGAAGGTGGAATGCTATTGGCCAAAGTAAATAAGGTATATTAATGTAATTGGACCGTCCAGCTTGGATGACAGGCTGGGTAGATAGGATGAATTCTCGAAAATATGTATCTGTTGTGCTTGGTGATGTAAGGTCACAGAGAAGTTGGAATCCTCTCTCCCAATGCGTTGGTCAAATAACAAATGTCTTTAACTGTGCACTGTGTTTCACAAGTTTTTGTGTTTGCTGAGATCAGCTGAACTTAAGGCCCTCCCAAGAAAATCCCCTTCCAGGAGCTTACCCGCAATGAGTGTCACTCACCTTGCCTTGCCTGGCCATAGTGCAGGTGTCCTGGATAGAAGTTTCCAGTTATTCATCTCCACCGTAGTCCTTCCACACAACAATTAAATTACACTCCCTTGCAGTGGAAGAAATGAGCTTTCCTGTTTGGGAATTTTGCATTGCTTACTGCCAGACCTTTACTGGCAACTTCTCACTGTGCTCTCGTTGCAGCTGGCGAGACACTGAATCTCCGTGGAACCCTGTGCCTTCAACAAAACTCAAAAGACTGATTTCTTTAATGAGCCCCTCCCTCCCTTTTAACAGCCTCAGATAGATGTCTGCTGCTAGTCGTCCTTTTGCTGCCAAATAGGAAATTTGACCGGTGATGGGAAGATGTCGAGGAGCAGTTGTGACCCATTCTCCACTATTTTCCCGGACTCTCAGCTTCCTGCCCTATCTCCACGAGGCCGGGAAAATCCGGGCTTTTCTTTAATCCGAACCTGAAATACAAACTGTTCTTTTCTGTTGCCTGACCCGCTACGTGCTTCCAGAACTTTCTAGTTTTGTTTTCCAGCATCCACAATGTTCCTTTTGTTTTAGGAGTTATTAGGATCCTTGGCCAAAAGCTTGAGGTTTAGGGAGGAGAGCAGAGGAATTCTGAAGCATGAGGTCTTGATGGCTCAATTTATGTCCCAATAGTGACTGTTTCATTCGTTCAGCTTGTTCGAGCCATTTGATTTTCTTCATTCAAAGGATTTGGTTGATCATTGTTGGCAAGGCCAGCATTTATTGCCAATCCCTATTTGCACTGGGAAGGTCATGGTAAACCACCATCTTGAACCCAACTGAGTGGCTTTGCAGGGGCTGTTAAGATTCAATTACATTGCTGCGATTCTAGAGCTACATGTAGGCCTGACCAAATGAAAATGGCAGATCTCCACTAAAGGACAGTGGTGGAGCAATAATCAGGTAGTTACGTTGTCACCATTACTGATACTGGCATTTTATTCCAGATTTCTTTAGTTAATTGAGTTTAAATTTCCTGGGCTGCTTGTGATGCGATTTAACCAAATACCTCCATTTCATTCATCTGGATCTCTGGATTACTAGTTAAAGTTTAAAGTTTATTTATTAGTGTCACAAGTTACCTTACATTCACACTGCAATGAAGTTACTGGTAAAATCCCCTAGTTGCCACACTCCGGGGCCTGTTTGGGTACACTGAAGGAGAATTTAGCATGGCCAATGCATCTAACCAGCACGTTTTTCAGACTGTGGAAGGAAACCGGAGGAAACCCATGCAAACATGGGGGGAACGTGCAGACTCCGCACAGACAGTGACCCAGTCTGGGAATCTAACCTGGGTCCCTGCCGCTGTGAGGCAGCAGTGCTTGCCACTGTGCCGCCTTGTGCCATTGTGCCATCCAGTAACATAACCACTGTGCTGCCACATTACAGTGACTGCTGTGGCTAAATTGGGAACACACTTGTCTCTGAATTACAAGGTTCTGGGTTCAGGTCTAACTCCAGCGCATTGAGTACATAAATCAAGACTGATATCTATGCAGTACTGAGCAAGCATTAAATTGTTGGAGCTGCTGCCTTTTTATGAGACACTAAACTGATTTTCAAGTTTGCTGATGACACCACTGTTGTGGGTCGGATATCAAATAATGATGAGACACAGTACAGGAAAGAGATAGAGAATCTGGTGAGCTGGTGCGAAGACAATAATCTCTCCCTCAATGTCAACAAAATGAAGAAGCTAGTCATCAACTTCAGGAAGCATAATGGAGGGCATGCTCCTGTCTACATCAATGGGGATGAAGTAGAAATGGTTGAGAGCTTCAAGTTTTTAGGTGTCCAGATCACCAACAACCTGCCGTGGTCCCGCCATGCCGACACTATAGTTAAGAAAGCCCATCAATGCCTCTACTTCCTCAGAAGACTAAGGAAATTTGGCATGTCAGCTACAGCTGTCACCAACTTCCACAGATGCACCATAGAAAGCATTCTTTCTGGTTGTATCACAGCTTGGGATGGCTCCTGCTTTGTCTAAAAAACTACAAGGGGTCGTGAATGAAGATCAATCCATTACTCAAACCAGCCTCCCATCCATTGACGCTGCCTACACTTCACCATGGAAAAGCAGCCAGCATAATCAAGGACCCCACGCACCCTGGACATAACTGTCTTCCACCTACTTCCATCAGGAAAAAGATACAAAAGTCTGAGATCACATACCAATCGACTCAAAAACAGCTTCTTCCCTGCTGCCATCAGACTTTTCAATGGACCTACCTCATATTAAGTTGATCTTTCTCTACACCTGGCTATGACTGTAACATTACATTCTCCACTTTCTACTTTCTTTCTCTATGTACGGTATGCTTTGTCTGTATAGTGCGCAAGAAACAATACTTTTCATTGTATACCAATACATGTGACAATAATAAATCAAATCAAATCAAATCATCTGTCAGATTGGGTGGATGTAAAAGAGCCAATGGCACTACTTTAACAGAGAGTAGAGGTGTTACTCCTGTTGTCCTAACCAATATTAATCCCTCAATCAACATCACACACAAAAAAGACAGATTATCTGATCATTATCACATTGCTGTTTGTGAGAGTTTGCTGTTTGCAAATTAGCTGCCGTATTCTCTGCATTACAACAGTGGCTACACTTCAACAAGTGCTTCAATAGCTGAAGCATTGGCATTTACTGAGGACATGAAAAATGCTATATTAATACAAGTTACATGGATTGGCCATGCCAAATTGCCCCTTAGTGTCCAAAGATGAGTTGGTTCGGTGGATTAGCCATGGTAAATGCACAGGGTTACGGGATAGGGCGGAGGGGAGGGCCGGGGTTTGATGCTCTTTCGGAGAATCAAGGGGCAGAATGGCCTTTTTTTGCACTGTAGGGAATCTACGGTTCTTTATAACCAAACCTATCCAGTAAGAACTGTGCGGTTTTGAGTTTTTTTGTCTTGTAACAATTTTGTCCTTTAAAATTACATCCTATTTTATCTTCTATTAAAGACAATAAAAAGTAAAATTAGGCAGGGTGTAAAATAAGCACCCACCTGGATCCCGTCTTCTTCCTACCAGGTAGGCTGTTCTAAAACCAGGACTTGCTTTCCTTTTAACTGCAAGCAATTGAAACTTACAAATCAATCAGCCACTTTTGTCTCTCTGCTCCATATTTTGCAATGGTTGTCTGGCAGGGGCGTTTCTTTGTCTATAGCTGATACTGTGTTAATATTTAATGACTGAGGGAGCAGCAATGCCTTTGACTGACAAGGGGATAATGCCAGCAGTGACATTCCCCTTCCTCTGCAACCAGTTACCACTGAGAGATTTACTCAGCCACCTCCAGTCCACAAAACTAAACATATTTAATAAATTATGGTGTTCCAGTGGTTATCTGGCCAGTCATGGCAATAACTTCCTTTCTCTTCGTTCAGCAGCTAGCCTGATATCCTTAGGAGTTACGATTTCAATCTGGCTATTAAACGATTTGAGAAATGAAATTGCATAATTGCAGATCAGTCAGGATTGACTCCAACTTTAATCTTTTTCTCCAAAAGCTAATCTATTTTTCCTCGTGGATAACATTTGAAAATATTTCACTGATAATTACTCCAGACAATAGGGCTATTAGGTCTTCCAAAAACAACAGAAGGCAATTTACTCACTAGTGTGTGACAGTCACTCGAACTGCTGACTTATTGCTCTTTCCTTATTTCATATGGATCACAAAATGGGGAACATTTCAACTCTTTCTTGTGTTTATTGGAGTTATATCCACTGTGGGACAAAAAGAGGAATAGAATCATCCGGTTACTATGTGTCAATGACATTGTAAGCATTGTGGGAAGATATACTCTGATTACTCAGTCCAACAGAATTGCAAACACTAAGGAATAGTGAATGTAAGAAATCTTCCCACTGCATTTATGATACTGCTAAATCATAGTGATTGGAAGGTACCTTCCCTCATTGCTCAGCTAAAGGTTGCAAAAGTGCATGTGTGTTGTGTAAAACTCTACATTACTCCAGGTAAGTCAATAAGATCCTCGGGAGCTATAGATAGACAGAAATCACAGAATCACAGAATCCCACAGTGCAGAAGAGGCCCTTCGGCCCATCGAGTCTGCACTGATGCATGAAAGGCCCTGACCGTCCCCCCTAATCCCACTTGCCAGCACTTGGCCCATAGCCTTGAATGTTATGATGTGTCAAGTGCTCATCCAAGTACTTTTCAAAGGATGTGAGGCATCCCTCCTCCACCACCCTCCCAGGCAGTGCATTCCAAAAATTTGTTCTGTGAGTTGTAATAAATCTCTTGGAGAGCAAGGCACTCTCCAAATGACTGTGAGTTGTGCTAAAAGCACATTTCATTCTTTATTATTCATCTTAAGTAATCAGCCAGGGTCGGCAATGCAGATGGGGTGATGTCTAGATTTTTCCTTGATTAGGACTGAGAAACAATTTTGCAAAATATTTTCTCAGTAAATTAAATGGATAACTTCCCTCCTGTTGTTTGGGAGGACTGAGCTGAATGGTGTTTTCTCATTCTGCTTTCTTACTTTCTTAGTATGCAAGCCAGGCAGTATGTTAATTTGAAATGGATTCAATCATTGTGAATGACTCTGGACTAAATTTTTGTGTTGGGCATGTGCCCGGTATCCCAATTGGGTAATTCTCTCCATGCACAGATGGAGCTGAACTGCAAGAGGTTAAAAATGAAAATTTACCCTCTTGTCTCAGTCATCACAGCACATTTTGCACAGTTGTTTATTTCATTTTAGTGTAAGATAGAAGGTTTTCCCAAGTCTAGGTAGCATTGAGGGCAGCATGGTGGCACAGTGGTTAGCACTGCTGCCTCACAGGACCAGGGACCTGAGTTTAATTCCAGCCTTGGGTGACTGTCTGTGTGGAGCTTGCACATTCTCTCCGTGTCTGCATGGGTTTCCTTCGGGTGCTCTGGTTTCCTCCCACAGTCCAAAGATGTGCAGGTTAGGTTGATTGGCCATGCTCAATTGACCCGAGTGTCAGGGGGATTAGCAGGGTAAATATGTGGGGTTACGAGAATAGGGCCTGGGTGGGATTGCAGTCAGTGCAAACTCAATGGGCCGAATGGCTTCCTTCTGTACTGTAGGGATTCTATGATTGTAGCATTTTCCCAGAGTCAAGTCACAGGTTATTTGTGAAAGTCATGTTATTTTATTCTTTTCTTTTGTACTTCACTGTACTCTGCAAATCTGATAAGGATTAAAATGCAAACTATTTATATTGTGTTTCATTTGTTAATCGAACAGTAATAATCCTAGGCTATAAACTCCTTTCTGTTAGATGAACTTTGCCTATTTTCTGGAAACATGTTTCCTGACAATAGCGATGGATAATCAATAGTAAATTTAATAGTGGCATTAAAGGTTACAAGGAATCTCTTACAGTCATTCGTGATGAAAGATTTCAATGATAATATTAAGCTAATAAATTACCTAAAGTCATTCAAATCTATAAATATCTTCAGATGTAAGCACATGTAAAAATTGCATTTGATTTGTGAAAAAAATAACATTAAAACTTATTTTTCAGGATGGCTTTTCAGGTTGTGAACGACAGTTGATGTTGTAGGAGGGCCATCAACTTTCATCAGCTTTGACGAAAAGTCATCTCCACCTGAAACATTAATTCTGTTTCCCTCTCCAGATGCTACCTGACCTGCTGAGTATTTCCAGCATTTTTTGTTTTTATTTCAGGCTTCCAGCATTAACAGTATTTTGCTGTTTTCTCAGTGTTCCAGGGATTGCGTTGAAAGTTCCTTTGTCTATCAGAGGCTGGAATGTCTTATCTTTTCCAGCATGTTGAGTGAGGGAAATGGGAGTTCTTAGTGTAGGAAGATCTCAAACTTCTCCTTTGCATCATTGGCGGTGTAAGGAATGGCCAGTCGTTCTGCTTCTTAGAAGACTGAACAGACATTCCTGGCATAACCGGTTCCCTGTCTCTCTGATGGGTTTTATTGAACTTCTGTCAAAGTTAGGACACTAATGCAACACAGCCCTTGAAGAAATTCTGGGCCTATAGAGTTTGCAGAAATAAGCAACTCAGTGTTTATAGTGAGATTTGCTTGCAAGATACATTGGCCTCAGTACAGCAACGTGCATCTTTAAACTTTAAACTTGAATTGGGATCACATTCTCTTTAATGAAGTGCATTTGTGTAAAATTCCTTGCTCCATTATTTAACAAAGTTGCTAAAATACACGCTAACATAAAATTAAGCAGCAAAAAGAAGAAAATGTTTTATTTTAATTCATTTGTGGGACATGGGTGTTGGTCGCTGAGCCAGCATTTATTGCCCATCCCTAGTTGCCCTTGAACCGAGTGGCTTGCTTAGGCCATTTCAGAGGGCAGTTGAGTGTCAACCACATTGCTGTAACTCTGGAGTCACATGTAGGCCAGACCAGTTAATTTCCTCCCCTAAAGGACATTAATGATCCAGATGGGTCTTCCAACAATCAACAATGGTTTAATGGTCATCAGTAGATTCTCAATTCTAGATGTTTTTATATTGAATTCAAATTCCACCATCTGCTGTGGCAGGATTCGAACCTGGGACCCCTGAACGTTAGCTGAGTTTCTGGATTAATTGTGTAGTGATAATACCACCAGGCTATCGGCTCTATTCAGCCCATGCCAGCTCTCCATAGAGCAATCCAATCAGTCCCATTCTACTATCGATAGCCCTCCAAATTTAATTTCTATAAGTGCCCATCCAATTTCATTTTGAAATCATTGGTTATTGCTGCTTCCACTACCAGCATGGACAGCGAGGTCTTGAGCATTTGTGGCATAAAAATGTTTTTCCCTACCTCCCCCGTAACTCTTGCTCAAAACCTTAAGTCGGTGTCCCCTAGACTTAGTACCATCATATAATGGGAACAGTTTTTCCTTAGCTACCTTACCCAAACCTGTCACAACCTTGTACACCTCTATCATTTCCCCTCAATCTCCTTTGCTCCAAGGAGAACAACGACACCTCTCCATTCTAACTGTGCAGCTACAATCCCCTATCTCTGGAACCATTCTGGTAAATCTCCTTTGCATCCTCCCGAGGACCTTCATGTCCTTCCTAAAGAGTGGTGACCAGAAAGAATGACATTCCTTAATTGTGGCTTAACCATGCTGAAGGTTCAGCAAGAATTCCCTGCTTTTGTACTCTTTATTTATGAAGCCCAAATTTCTGTATGCTTTGCCAATCCCTCTCTCAGCACATCTTGATGCCTTCAAAGATCTGTACATGCAGCCCCAGGGCCTCATGACATTGTGCACATTTTAGAACTGTGCCATTGAGTCTATATCTGCTCTCCCTATCCCTTCTGCCAAAATTAGTCATTTCACACTTCCCTACATTTGTTACATCTGCCACTTGCCTGCCCACTCTGCCAGCCTATCTATGTTCTGTTGCAATCAATTGGTATCATCCTCGCTGTTTTCTACTCCTCCAAGTTTGATAAACTTGGCAAATTTTGAAATTTTACTCTGTATTAATAGGTCTATGTCATTTATATATGTTAAAAAGGCAGTGCTCCTCCTACTGGTCCTGGGGGAATATCACTGTCTACCATCTTCCAGCCTGAAAAATAACTATTTACTATGACTTGCTGTTTTCCTTCCTTATTATAGCTCGGCCAAAGCCAATTTAGGAACATACAAATTAGGATTAGGTCAATTGGCCCCTTGTGCCTGATTTGACAGTCATGGCTGATCCAAATACAAATTCAACTCCACATTCCCACTTATCCTGATAACCTTTCAACCTAACAAGAATCTGTCTTAAAAATGTTCAAAGATTCTGCTTCCACCATCTTTTGACGAAGAGAGTTCCATAGACTCACAATCTTCTGTGGGAAAACCATTCTCCTCATCTCTGTCCTAAATGGGTGACCCCTTATTTTTAAACAGTGATCTCTAGTTCTAGATTCTCCTACAAGAGGAAATATCAAAGAACAGTACAGCACAGGAACAGGCCCTTCGACTCTCCAGGCCGATCATGATGCCTGCCTAAACTAAAACCATATGCACTTAACAGTCTGTATCCTTCCATTCCCATCCTATTCATGTTTTTGTCTAGTTCCCCCTTAAATGCCGCTATCGTACCTGCTCCCACCACCTCCCCGGGCAGTGCGTTCCAGACATTCACCACCCTCTGTGTAAAAAACTTGTCTTGCACATCTCCTCTAAACTTTTCTCCACGCACAAATATCACAATTCTGAATGTTGTGTATTAGTACATACAATTAATATAATCAGTTACCTGGCAATTTGAAGATCATAATTAATAATTCAATGATAACAGGTTGTGAAGACAATTTGTTGTATCATTGTTTCTGCATTAAATTGGTTGCTGATTATCAAATCGTAAATTCCATGACTAGTATAAATTGGTGAGCTGAATGCAAAAGTAAACTTCTTGGAGAGCTGACAAGTTAACAGCATTAGAAAGCCAATCTAATGGATACATTGGCACTTTTGTGCTGCTGGTTAGAAACCTCAGTAAGAAGTCTAACAACACCAGGTTAAAGTCCAACAGGTTTATTTGGTAGCAAATACCATAAGTTTTCGGAGCGCTGCCCCTTCCGGGCGCTTATGGTATTTGCTACCAAATAAACCTGTTGGACTTTAACCTGGTGTTGTGAGACTTCTTACTGTGCTTACCCCAGTCCAACGCCGGCATCTCCACATCATGGTTAGAAACCTCTCCAGAGCTGATATCACCTTCATTCTAATGAGTGACATCGTTATGTCTCATCTTTTTACTGGAACGATGATGCTTGCTTCTAAAATGTTGACTTGATAAGCAGCTTTGATGGCTATGTTGTCTAACTCATGATGCTCTATTTTGTCTGAATGTACTTTGCACATAAGCTACGACATCTACTCCAACTAGCTTAACTTTTGTTTTCCTTGATCTCCTACGTAACACAGTTATCTCAACATTTAACGGGCTGGTGAAGATGTACACTTTGATTTTACTTGTAAAAGTACCTAGTAATTGTGGGTTACAGGTTGTCCTTGGACCTGAAACAATTGGTTCTTGAAAACCGCTTCGTAAGTCAGAAACACTGTAAATCGGAACTGTTTTTCCCATAGGAACAATGTTATAAATGGGAGATTGGTTCCTAAACCAAGGAACGATACCCTATTTTCACTCCAGTGCACTTGTTAGTGACAAAATTGACTTAAGATGTTCCCTTTCCATTAACTTGTGGCCATGACATAATGAACAGAGGCATAGAAGCACCCCTTTTTATGTAGTTTTGTAAATGTGCTTCACTTGCTATTGTCCCTCAAATGCACTGTACATTTATCAGTGACAGGTCAAAATGAGGTTTGTGAGCAAATGATTGCCACGTATTCTTCCTTGTTTCCTGCATATTAATCAGGGAAATTGAATCACCTAACTATTGGATAACCCGATAGTCACAGATGAGGTGCCTGAAGATTGGAGGGTGGCAAATGTGTCTTTGTTTACAAAGGGCTGCAGGGAAAAGCCTGGGAATTACAGGCCAGTGAGCCTCACATCTGTGGTGGGTAAGTTGTTGAAAGACATTTTGAGAGACAGGATCTACAGGCATTTAGAGACACAAGGACTGATTAGGGACAGTCAGCATGGCTTTGTGAGTGGAAAATCATGTCTCTCAAATTTGATTGCGTTTTTTGAAGGGGTAACCAAGAAGGTAGATGAGGGCAGTGCAGTTGATGTTTTCTACATGGACTTTAGCAAGGCCTTTGACAAGGTACCGCATGGCAGGTTGTTGCATTAGGTTAAATCTCATGGGATCCAGGGTGAGGTATCTAAATGGATACAAAATTGGCTTCTTGACAGAAGCCAGAGGGTTGTTTTTCAAACTGGAGGCCTGTGACCAGCAGTGTGCCTCAGGGATCAGTGCTGGGTCCACTGTTATTTGTCATTTATATTAATGATTTGGATGAGAATATAGGAGGCATGGTTAGTAAGTTTGCAGATGATACCAAGATTGGTGGCATAGTGAACAGTGAAGAAAGTTATCTCGGATTGCAACGGGATCTTGATCAATTGGACCAGTGGACTGACGAATGGCAGATGGAGTTTAATTTGGATAAATGCGAGGTGATGTATTTTGATAGATTGAACCAGGGCAGGATTTACTCAGTTAATGGTAGGGCGCTGGGGAGAGTTACAGAACAAAGAGATCTAGGGGTACATGTTCATAGCTCCTTGAAAGTGGAGTCACAGGTGGACAGAGTGGTGAAGAAGGCATTCAGCATGTTTGGTTTCATTGGTCAGAACATTGAGTACAGGAGTTGGGACGTCTTGTTGAACTTGTACAAGACATTGGTGAGGCCACACATGGAATACTGTGTACAGTTCTAGTCACCTTATCACAGAAAGGATATTATTAAACTAGAAAGAGTGCAGAAAAGATTTACTAGGATGCTACCGGGACTTGATGGTTTGAGTTATAAGGGGGGGCTGGATTGACTGGGACTTTTTTCTCTGGAGCGTAGAAGGCTGAGGGGGTGATCTTATAGAGGTCTATAAAATAATCAGGGGCACCAATCAGCTAGATAGTCAATATCTTTTCCCAAAGGTAGGGGAGTCTAAAACTAGAGGGCATAGGTTTAAGGGGAGAGATACAAAAGTGTCCAGAGGGGCAATTTTTTCACACAGAGGGTGGTGAGTGTCTGGAACAAGCTGCCAGAGGTAGTAGTAGAGGCGGGTACAATTTTGTCTTTTAAAAAGCATTTTGACAGTTACATGCGCAAGATGGGTATAGAGGGACATGGGCCAAATGCGGACAATTAGGATTGGCTTAGGGGTTTAAAAAAAAAGGGCGGCATGAACAAGTTGGGCCGAAGGGCCTGTTTCCATGCTGTAAACCTCTATGACTCACCCTAAACCTATGTACCTAGTACTTGACTTTTCTACCCTAGGAAAGAGCATCTGACTATCCACTCTGTCCATGCCACTCATAATCTTGTAGACCTCTATCAGCACCCCTCAATCTCCGTCGTTCTAGAGAGAACAAACCGAGTTTATTCAACCTCTCCTCATAGCTAATACCCTCCAGACCAGGCAACATTCAGGTAAACCTCTTCTGTACCCTCTCCAAAGCATTCACATCCTTCTGGTAGTGTGGCGACCAGAATTGTACACAATATTCTAAGTGAGGCCTAACTAATATTCTGTACAGCTGCAGCATGATCTGCCAATTTTTATACTCAATGCTCTGACCGATGAAGGCAAGTCTGCTGTATGCCTTCTTGACTACCTTATCCACCTGCGTTGCCACTTTCAGTGATCGGTGGACATGTACACCCAGACCTCTCTGTCAATACTCCTAAGGGTTCTACCATTCACTGTATAATTCCTACATGCATTGGACCTTCCAAAATGCATTACCTCACACTTGTCCGGACTAAATTCCATCTGCCATTTCCCTGCCGAAGTCTCTAACCGGTCTATATCTTGCTGTATCCTCTGACAATCCTCTTCACTATCCGCAACTCCACCAATTTTTGTGTTGTCTGCGAACTTACCAATCAGATCAGCTACATTTTCCTCCAAATCAGTTATACGAAAAATGAAAGTTCCAGAACTGATCCCTGTGGAAGACCGCTAGTCACAGCCTCCCATTCAGAAAAGCACCCCTCTACTGCTACCCTCTGATTTCTATGACCAAGCCAGCTCTGTATCCATCTTGCCAGTTCTCCTCTAATCCCGTGTGATTTCACCTTTCATAACAGTCTACCATGAGGTACCTTGTCAAAGGCTTTACTGAAGTCTATGTATACAACATCCACTGACTTTCCCTCATCTATCATCTTCGTCACTTCCTCGAAAAACTCGATCAAGTTAGTGAGGCAAAGCCTCCCCTTTACAAAACCATGCTGTTTATCACAATAAGTCCATTTGTTTCCAATGTGAGTAAATCCTGTCCCTGTGAATCTTTTCCAGTAATTTCCCTTCTACCTACGTAAAGCTCACCAGCCTATAATTTCCTGGATTATCCCTGTTGCCCTTCTTAAACAATGGAACAATTGGCTACCCTCCAGTCCTCTGGAACTTCACCTGTCGCCAATGAGGATACAAAGATTTCTGTCAAGGCCCCAGCAATCTCCACCCTTGCCTCCCTCAGTATTCTGGGGTAGATCCTATCAGGCCCTGGGGACTTGCCTACTTTAAACCTTTCCACATCCACACTGTCAAGACCCTCAGGAATTTATGCAGGCGATTTTGACCCCGAGTTCCGTGTGTGGGTTTTCCGGAGTGGTGTCCGAATGCCGTGAGAGTTGAAAAGTGGGAATCGTGCTGGCATAATCAAGTGGGCCGATTTTCAAACACCTCCGCTGGCGAAGTGCTGGAGATCACGCCAAGGAAGGTCGAGAAATTGATTTTTATACATCTGCATCACATTGCCAGGCACTGTCTCGGGATTTTCATTGCTCATGGAATATTCACTGGACGCCGGAGTGATGCCATGTCGACATCAGGTACAACAGCTCTATAAACGTGTGAACCTGGCACCCTTACCTCCTAAGGGGATTCCGAGGTGAGCGCTCAGGAGGACATCACCCTACAGGGTGCTCAAAGCTCTGGGAGCACTAGGGACGATGTGGGGATGCAGATAAGTGTAACTCGAGGCCGGGGATGTTTAGTCACACAATTTCAGAGGGAAAGATCCCATGCAGCTTTCACCCTCCGCTGTTACTGGCCTGGGTCGATTCACAAACCTACTCACCTTTTGAGAAAACAGAAAAACCTCATCAGTCTCTGCCTCCCCCTCCTTGACTAGTTATCTCTCTTCGTTAATTGTGTACGCACGCCTCAATTTAACTGTTATTTGGTTCGGTCTTTCCCGTTCTTTCAGACTCACCAATTAGAGTCTGATTTCACTCAGCATTGCCTGCTGAGAGGCTCGTTTGTATTTGGTGAGCCTATCAGCAACTGCAGGGTAATCAGGCTCTGATTGGATGCCCAGTGCACCGGTTGGCACTAGGTCACCCATTGGCCGGGGGCCTTGTGCTTAGGCATGGTCTGTTTCATTGTAAATCTACCTCTGGGTGGCAGATTTAAAACAGAAACAAGGAGGAATTACTTCACTCTAAGGGTCGTGAATCTGGAATTCTCTACCCCAGAGTGCAGTGGATGCCAGAAAACTAAATAAATTTAAGGAGGAGATCGATAGGTTTTTAATTAGTAGAGGGATGAAAGGTTATGGGGAGCGGGCAGGACGGTGCAGATGAGGCCGAGGTGAGATCAGCCATGATCATATTGAATAGTACAGCAGGCTCGAGGGGCTAAATTTTTCTAATCCTGTTGTTGGGTTCTTATGTTCAAATCGTTTATATAAATTTCAAGAAGTTGAAGCCCCAACACTGATCTGCGTAGCACACCACTCATTACAATCTGCCAACCAGAAAATGACCCATTTCTGCCTGCTCTGTTTCCTGTTAGCCAGCCAATCTTCAATCCATGCCAATATGTTCCCCCCATACCATGAGCTTTTGTTGTCTACAATAACCTTTGATGTGGCACCTATCAAGTGCCTTCTTGAATCCTAGTACAGAACATCCAGCAGTTCCCCCTTTTGCACAGCACACGTTACTTCTTCAAAGAGCTCCAATAAATTGGTTAAACATGAGTTCTCTTTCACAAAACCATGTTGACTCTGCCTGATTATCTTGAATTTATATAAGTGCTCTGCTATAACGCCTTTAATAATAGTTTCTAACATTTCCCTCTGACAGATGTTAAGCTAATTGGCCTGTAGTTTCCTGCTTTCTGTCTCCCTTTTTGAATAAAGGAGTTACATTTGCTATTTTCCAATCTAATGGAACCTTCCGCGAATCTAGTGAATTTTGGAAAATTAAACCCAATGCATCAAACCTCTAGGATGAAGTCCATCAGGATCTCAAGACATGTCAACCTACAGTACCAACAATTTTCTCAATGCCATTTCCCTGGTGATTGTGATTTTCTTGAGTTAGACCATGAGACCATGGGACATAGGAGCAGAAGTAGGCCATTCAGCCCATTGAGTCTGCTCCACCAGTCAATGAGATCATGACTGATTTGATGTGATAATCCTCAACGCCATTTTCCTGCCTTATCCCCATAACTCTTGGTTCCTGTACTGATTAAAAACTTGTCTATCTCAGCTTTGAACATACTTAATGACCTAGCCTCT
Organism: Mustelus asterias; assembly: GCF_964213995.1. Classification (NCBI taxonomy): domain Eukaryota; kingdom Metazoa; phylum Chordata; class Chondrichthyes; order Carcharhiniformes; family Triakidae; genus Mustelus; species Mustelus asterias. The sequence continues at coordinate 84,605,852 of NC_135807.1, read as the reverse complement.
ACAGACCTCTGCAGTAAAGAATTCCACAGATTCGCTACCCTCTCAGAGAAGAAATTCCTCTTTATCTCTGTCTTAAATGAATGACCCCTTACTTTGAGATTATGCCTTCTGGTCTTAGACTCTCCCACAATGGGAAACAAGTTCTCAGCATCCACCCCTGAGAATCCTATATGTCTCAGTAAGGTTGCCTCTCGTTCTTCTAAACTCCAATGAGTACAGGCCCAACCTACTGAACCTCTCATAAGAAAATCCCTCCATCAGAGGGATCAAGCAAGTGAACATTCTCTGGACTGCCTCCAATGTCAGTATATCTTCTCTTAAATAAGGGGACCAAAATTGTTCACAGTATTCCAGGTGTGGTTTAACTAGTGCTTTGTATAGTTTTAGCAAGACTTCCCTATTTTTAAACTCCATCCCCTCTGACATAAAGGCTAAAATAAAGTTCCTCCTTCCTAAACAGTTGCTGGTTTACACTACTTCTGGAATCTTAACTATATCCTGTCTAGTGAAGACCGATGCAAAATATTGATTCAATTCATCTGCCAAGTCCTTATTTTCTTGTATTATTTCCCCAGATTCACTTTATAAAGGACTCACTTTGTTAACTCTTTCCTTTTTTAATTATCAACAGAATCCTTTACTACCTGACTTTGAGCTAGCTTTCTCTTGTACTCTAAATTTTTCCCTCCTTATTAATCTTTTAGTCGTTCTTTGTTGTTTTTTATATGCTGTCCAATCTTCTGACCTGCCATCAGTCTTTGCACAATGATGTGTTTTATCTTTAAGTTTGACATTAGATATGGTGATATTATCATTAGACTAGAATCCAGAGACCCAGGGTATTGCTCTGTGGACCCAGGTTCGAATCCCACCATGGTGGGATTAGTGAAATTTGAATTCAGTAAAAATCTGGAATTTTAAATGTCTAATGATGACCATGAAATCATTGTCGCTTGTCGTAAAAAAACATTTGCTTCGCTAACATCCTTTAGGGAAGGAAATCGGCCGTCCTTACCTGGCCTGACCTACATGTGACTCCACAGACACAGCAATGTGGTTGACTCTTAAATGCCCTCTGAAATGGAGGGCAATTAGAGATGGACAATAAATGCTGGGCCCAACCAGCGATGCCCACATCCTGTAAAATGAATTTTTTAAAAATCTGCTTTGAAATAAGCAATCATCCATTCAAATGGAGCTAATGGACCTCCTATTGCATAAGCTTCAATTTTGTTAACCAGGATTTATATGGTACTTTATCAACATTTTTTTTAACATCCAGATATATAACAGCCACTGCATTCCCCCCATCAGCCTTCTCTGTTGATTTTCAATTAGATTAGTGACAATGTGAATAATTGACAGGAAGACTAGATTTATTGATTTTAGTAGCAGGCTCATGATTTTCAATCTCATTTTGAGGGATGATGGTAAAAAGAAGTAAATGACTAGTTGAAAATATCTTGCCATTTAACTTAGAGAGTTGTGCTAAAATCCAAAAAGTGTAATGACTATATTGAAGAGTTACATTTTGAGTTGTATGAAAACAAACTCTATATAATCATCTAACATAGTATTTCTCCAAGTAACCACGATGAGTAATACAATTTGATTTGCATAATCTCTTATTTATAATATAAATATATTTAACATGCAACCCTCACCCTGCCAGTTTACCTGTCCGGAATCCACCTATTCTTCAGCCATAGTTTTCAGTGTTCAAATGTTAAATGCTTCTTCATTTTGTTCCTGAAACTAAAAAAGAAAATAGATTTTCTACTGGTCAAAAATGTGTAGATTAGCAAAGTCCACCCTGATGCCTCAGTTGGCTTAAACTAGACAGCGGCTGAGTTAATTTGGAGAGCAATACACATCCAGAAATAGCAGCAACAGTAAAATGACAGTCTCTGATGCTTCAGCCATCCCACCGAACCTGCCATTGTATCTCAATATTTAATGGATGAAGGGAAAGGGATGTATGTATAGATATATAAACCAGAGCAATCACATACTGCATACCAATGGATTTGGCCACAGGCTTGAAATCTCCTTGCCACCTACCGCATGATATTATCTCTCCTACAGTGAAGAATACATATATAATTTATAGCCTCCACTCAGTTTCAAATGATCAATCATCCATTAAAATGTAGCCAACAAAGCATTGTGGGTTTTTTTTTGAGATTTGTACTTGATAAACTTTTTTGTATTCATTAATTAAACAAGTTTGTTAAAAAAAATGCCTGCAGTGTTTCTGCTCACTGTGTTCAGCCTCCACATCAGAGATGTAATAAACTTCCATTCCTGAAGCAATATAACATAATGACTACTCATTACTGTATATGCTGAATTGAAAAAAAATACATCAACCTCAATGTCTATCTTGCAGATGCACACTCTCTTTGAGCTATGCAGCCTGTTATCTTTTGAGTGTTATTCAAATATGCAATTCAGAGTTTCCAATTTTACAGTGGGGAAATATATTTCCTTATGTGGTACTGAACATATAGATGAGAAGGTGGCAGGTTAAAAAACCCAGCCTATGATGATCCCAACTAGGGTGTCATCAGAGCTATACCCTGCCTTGTCACCCTGGGGAGAATGTGATCCTGCAAAGTCACTAATGTTGATCATAGTGTAGGGGAGAAATTTATTCTATGTGGTGACACCGCTAAGCTACACAAGACGATATCCTTTAGGGAAGGAAATCTGCCGTCCTTACCTGGTCTGGCCTACATGTGACTCCAGAGTGGTTGACTCTTAACTGCCCTCTAAGGGCAACTAGGGATGGGCAATAAATGCTGGCCAGCTAGCAATGCCCATGTCCCACAAATAAATAAAAGGTTGAGTGAATTCCCGGGCAGCAGACAGCGTGATGAGGTTATCCATTCCCTAGCAATATCAGTGAAGAATGCTGGGTGGGCCACATGGTGCTGACTGCTGCTGGGAATCATCATACACGGACAAATTGGTCCCATGTGTTTCAACAGTTCTGTTCATTGATTGTAAAAATATCAGCGATGGGTAAAGATTCCATTGGATTGATTGGGCGGATGGAGGTTGGTGAATGGTGTGGGGTGGGAGGGGGAGGGGAGTTGGACCATGTGCTGAAATGCCCAGGAATAGGACTACTCCGAATTGGCAACTCAATGCAATTCAGCAAGTGAATTCCAGTGTGAAGGCATGCGATTGTTACAGGGTCTGTTACTGATGGTGAAGCAATGAGAGGGAGGATGGAAGAAGGATTGGAGATTGAATCTTGTGGGAGAATGGATTAACCCCCCCCCCACCCAAAACTAAAATCGGTTGGCAGCTCAGCATCTAGAATCCAGCAGTAATATTACGCTGGGTGCAGCCTTTATTGGTTCCAAGAGGGACTACTGCCCCCATCAGGGAGGAAGTCCCACTCTCAAGGCCGCTGACCAATCTGATTGGCCAGTTGTAGCCCCAGCAGTGCCTAAATGCAATAGTAGCTACTGCTGGGGCCACAAGCCAATCACAAAGAAGAAAAGATGTATCTTTTACTTGTGGTACATCCAGAAATTTTAAGTAGGCCTCGCTTGGAGATCCCAGGAAGGAGGGGAGCAGGATGCATAGTCAGATTGGATAAGTCAGGAGGAAGGGATTAAGGATACGATTTTGCAGGGGGAGGTGCCCCCAATGGGCATAGGGTTCCTCCAAGGAAGGCACCTGCCCCTTCTTGTTCTCTGACGGCAGCCTGGTAGTTGGGCTTCTCGCTATTCTCCCCCCATCACCCCGACTCTCCACCTTTCCCGTCCCCTTTACCCTGCAGACTGAAAAACTGCGGTGAAGGCAAATAATGTCCTTAAGTGGAAGAAAATTGGCCACTTAAGGGCCTCCGTAGACCTAAAGGTGGGCGGACTATCTGATACCTTACCTACCCCTCCCACTGTAATATGGGGGTCAGGTCAGGCATGGGTGGGAAGATGGCGGTTGGCCACCCGCTTTATTTTACAAGCCCCCAGCCTCTAAATATGCAGGAAGGGGCCATAGAATATGGCCCTAGGGGTGGAATAATGAGCGATTCAGGCTGCGAGGCAGGACTGGACTAAAAAGAATGGAAGAGAAACCTTGCATTTATTAAGCACCTTTCACAACTTTGGGACAAGCGCTTTCCAGCTAGTAACGTATTTTGGAAATGCAGGCACTGCTGTATCCTCAATCCCTTCCTCCTGACTTATCCAATCTGACAATGCATCCTGCTCCCCTCCTTCCTGGGATCTCCAAGCCAGGTCTACTTAAAATCTCTGGATGTACCACAAGTAAAAGATACATCTTTTCTTCTTTGCGATTGGCTTGTGGCCCCAGCAGTAGCTACTATTGCACTTAGGCACTGCTGGGGCTACAACTGGCCAATCAGATTGATCAGCGGCCTTGAGAGTAGGACTTCCTCCCTGATGGGGGCAGTAGTCCCTCTTGGAACCAATAAAGGCTGCACCCAGCATAATATTACTGCTGGATTCTAGATGCTGCAGCCAATTTGTTGCCAGCAAGACCGTGCAAACAGCAATGGACTGGATTTGGGTCCCTCCTGCTGGGCATATTTGGGTGGGAGTGGTTATGTGGTTAGTCTAACCCATCCCTGACCCAGCCCACATAACACAGGGGGTGAGTAAGGCATCTCTGCCACCCTGCTCATGAACCTGTAGAGGGCATTAAGTGGCCAATATTGCTCATTCAAGGCCCTCAATCCATCTCCACAGCCATAAAATACTGGGAAATGGCTGGCTGGTGAGAGTGGAAAGGCTGTTTTAAAAAAATATTTGTTGAAAAGGCAGAAAGGGGGGAACAAATCATTCAGGGTATGCCCTGCTACCCCGCTCCCCCTCCCCCCCCCCGCCCCACCCTCCCGCACTGCTTCTGTTCCCTCCCGCCTGGCCTCCAAAACCTGCCCACCCCCCAACTCAGCCTCCTCACCACCCAGTTCTCTGATCCTATCCATCCAGGGGTGGTGTCCCTCCCGGGGAATTCTTCCAGCCACAGCAGAGCCCACTACTGAGTCCTGGGAACGCTTGAGCTGCTGACCAATCTGATAGGCCAGCAACTCTTGAGGGCGGGACAAAGGATTACATGCTCTCTGTCTACATCAACGGGGATGAAGTAGAAAGGGTCAAGAGCTTCAGGTTTTTAGGTGTCTAGCTCACCAACAACCTGTCATGGACCCCCCCCATGTCGACACTATAGTTAAGAAAGCCCACCAACATCTCTATTTTCTCAGAAGACTAAGGAAATTTGGCATGTCAGCTATGACTCTCACCAGCTTTTACAGATACACCATAGAAAGCATTCTTTCTGGTTGTATCACAGCTTGGTATGCCTCCCGCAAGGAACTACAAAGGGTCGTGAACGAAGCCTCATCCGTCACGTAAACCAGCCTCCCATCCATTGACTCTATATACACTCACGCCTACCTCGGCAAAGCAGCCAACATAATTAAGGACCCCACGCACCCCGGACATTTTCTCTTCCACCTTCTTCCATCAGGAAAAAGATAGAAAAGTCTGAGGTTACGTACCAACCGACTCAAGAACAGCTTCTTCCCTGCTGCTGTCAGATTTTTGAATGGACCTACCTTGCATTAAGTTGATCTTTCCCTACACCCTAGCTATGACTGTAACACTACATTCTGCACTCTCTCGTTTCCTTCTCTATGTACAGTATGCTTTGTATAGCATGCAAGAAACAATAGTTTTCACTGTATGTTAATACATGTGACAGTAATAAATCAAATCAAATCAAAACAGAAACACCCTCTTACTAAGGGGCAGAAGTCCAGCCCTTGGCTTGTTAGTCTGCCTGCAGCTTGTTATCTTTGTGATGTGACCTTTTTTAAAGACGGTTGACTTGGAATGACTTTCTGTCTGTGGGGGGAGGATGGGGCGACGAGCAGTATGTCAACTACCCCATCCCCAACCCCCTCCCACCCTAGCCCAATGAGATATTGGTCAGATAACCTGTCTTAGTGATGTTGGTTGGAAGATAAATATTAGCCAGAACACTGGGGAGAGCTCCCGTACTCTTTTCCCAAATAATGCCATATGGTCATTTTTGTCCACTTGCGTGGACAGCTTGTACCTTGATTTACCATCTTTTATGTTCGGAGAATCAAGGTGTGAGATGGAATTAAAAATGAAGAGTAAGTTTTTAAATTCATTGCTCTGCCGAAGAGTGGGTACAGACAAGTGTGTGGTCTTATTGGGATACAAATAACAGATTTTGAGGTGAATTGGAAGTTACGTTAGGTTACTGGAAGTCAGTGAGATACCATTGGAGAAGCTTGTGGTTATGATAACTGTAAAGTTTTGCCTCCCTGCTCTCCTGCCCACATGTCCATCCTTGGCCTTTTGCAATTTTCTAGTGAATCCCAACGCAAACTGGAGGAACAGCATCTCATCTTCCAATTGGGCACTTAACAGCCTTCCAACCTGAACATTGAGTTCAATCACTTCAGAGCATGGACTCTCCCCTCCACCACCTTCACCCCATTTATCTTATTTCATTTCACTTTATTTCATCTCATTCCCCATTTTATCACTCTCTTTATTTCCACCTCCCCCGCCTCCCCCCCCCCCTCTCTTCTTCAGGCCAACTGCTACATTCCTCAGACAGTCCTTTACCAAGCTGTACCTTTGTTTTGTCATTAATGCATTTTGATCACTTAATGGACACCTAATGGACGGCAAATGCAATGTTAGCATTCATGTCGAGAGGGCTAGAATACAAGAGCAGGAATGTACTTCTGAGGCTGTATTATGCTCTGGTCAGACTCCATTTGGAGTATTGTGAGCAGTTTTGGGCCCCATATCTAAGGAAGGATGTGCTGGCCTTGGAAAGTATCCAGAGGAGGTTCACAGGAATGATTCCTGGAATGAAGAGCTTGTCGTTTGAGGAACAGTTGAGGTCTGTAGGTCTGTACTTGGAGTTTAGAAGGAGCAGAGGGGATCTTATTGAAACTTACAGGACACTGCGAGGCCTGAATAGAGTGGATATGGAGAGGATGTTTCCACTAGTAGGAAAGACTAGAACCAGAGGGCACAACCTCAGACTGAAGGGACGATCCTTTAAAACAGAGATGAGGAGGAATTTCTTCAGCCAGAGAATGGTGAATCTGTGGAACTCTTTACCGCAGAAGGCTGTAGAGGCCAGGTCATTGAATGTCTTTAAGACAGAAGATAGATAGGTTCTTGATTAATAAGGGGATCAGGGAGTATGGGGAAAAGGCAGGAGAGTGGGGTTGAGAAAAATATCAGCCATTGTTGAATGGCGGAGCAGACTCGATGGGCTGAGTGGCCTAATTCTGCTCCCATGTCTTATGGTCTTTCAACACTTCACAGCCTTCTGCATGCTCATTCACATTCTCTTTGCCCAATTCCACCACCCCTCCCTACCCTCATAGTATAAATCTCTCCTGACTCTCTTTCCTCTCAGCTCTGACGAAGGGTCATCCAGACTCGAAACATTGGCTCTACTCTCTCTCCATAGACGCTGTCAGACCTGCTGAGATTTTTAATCATTGTTCTGTTTTTGTTTCCGACTCCAACATCTGCAGTATTTTGCATTTATGTACAGTTTTGTTGTTGGTGGTGGTGAAGTGATGAGGTTATACACACCACTCTCATGCTGAAACCTTCTTTGACATCATTGGTTACAAACCCGTATGACAATATCCATATATGGCAACATTCATTCATTGACAAATATTTTCATTTGGCAATTCTTCCTCGAGTGAAACATTTTCCTTCTGAATTGTGTCTCCTGGTACATGCCTGTGATGAAGTCTGATTAGCTTTCATGCCTGCTTCACTCCCTGACAATGAATCATAAGTTTTCCCTTATACTCCATGCTATATTGCTCTGACGAAGGGTCATCCTGACTTGAAACGTTGGCTCTATTCTCGCTCCACAGATGCTGTCAGACCTGTTGAGATTTTCCAGCATTTTTTGTTGTTGTTTGATCTGTACAACTTTGTTTCTGAATTTCATGCACTCTATACATTTGCCCCATAAATTCCATTTATTCCATTGAATTTGCCACTGCAGCCAAGGCTATGGACTAAGTGCATGAAAATGGGATTAGAATAGATAGGTTCTTGACGGCCAGCACAGCCAAAGGGCCACTTATTGTGCTGTGAAATCTATGACTCTATGACTCCCGGGGGGAATTCTTCCATCCCACCCATCACAGGAATTGTAGTGGGTGGTGGGGGGTGGACCATGCAAAGGTCCATTGACCGCGGGTGGGATTCTCCGGTTTTGGGGCGGGCGCGGCTGGAGAATCCTACCCCACATTTCTCAGGTTGGCCTACAATGGGTTAATTGAAGTGGCTGAGTAGCTAGTTCTGCAGTACTCCTGCAGGTACTTTCTTAGTTGCCCACTCAATTATATATTACTATTAAAGTAAGTTAATGTATGCAACTTGAAGAACGTGCGCAGAATAAAACTGTGCATTCCTCTGAATGCATAAAAAGGGAGCAATCAGGCTTCCACCCACATTGAAACATCAAGTAGCTCATTGAAGCCTGCAGGATACCGGCAGTAAATTGTTCATTGATTGCTGTTGGCCTAAGCATCAACTACCAGTAAAAAGTATGTTTGGGAAAAGATGTATTCCTGTAGAGCTGGAAAAAGCAGCAGTGTCTCTCCCCCCTCAGTGTTCCTGAGGGTTGCTGTCAGTTGGTAAAAGATTTCCTGCCTGTTGTCCTGTTTCACCACCCCACGGACTTACCTCAAGTTCACTGGTGGCGAGGCAGGCGGCCCAAATATTGGAATGCTGGCGATGTGCCCCTGGTGATGTGATTGGCACCGGCAGCTCCAGCAAACCATTGAAGTAAGGCCAAAGGCCCAATTTGTGGTCAGCCTTAAGCCTCCCAGTTGGGGTACAGAGTGTCCAAAAATAGGCCATATTTAGTTTTTCACCTCAATATTTTTTGAAGCCATCAAGCCAAATTAAAGGGGAAAAATCAAGTTAGCTTTGAACCTCCGACATTCACTACTAATCAAAACTGCTGCAGTGTGGAAAATCCTGAGTAAAACCTTGACCCACATTTAATGGGAGAAATTGGTACCCAGCAGCTAAGTGGCATGAAATTAATAACTGGTTGACAATATGTGCCTGAAGCTAGAGAGAGGTGGGTGGGGGAGTGGCACAGAAGCAAAGAGAAGAGGGGGCCAAGACCCAAAAAAGGCTCAAACACTGAGCATCGAGATCCTGAAACAGACATGACCTCTGATTACCTTTTCCCTTTGAGGAGGATGCCCAGGTCAGTTAAAAGTTGTCCGATTTAAAGTAGCAGCTGGCAAACTTCAAGTGCGGATCTTGGCATGTTTATCTCTGGTTTTACCCCTATAAAATGGGCAAAAAGAAGTTGTATTTGTCTCCCTTCTGCTGTTAATGTTGTTTTACATTTTACTACGTTACTATATCAGTTCATGATGTAATGTAACAAGTGAGATTTGATGCAGAGCATTTACACTCGCTTTGCCATGATTAATGGCGACTGAGATGTCAGTTTAATGGTCAACAAAAAAGGGTAGCCAGATTCGGGAGGCTGATAACACCAAAGTTTCCAGTTAAACAGATCTCTTGGGCTGATAAACAAAAATAAAAATGTTGTCTTTGTAGGATTTATATATGAGGACAGTGGTCTGCTATTTGGCTGCTGGAAGACATTTTTGCCTCCGGCTTGTTGTTGCCGATCACAATATTACACATAGAATCCTTATTGCACTTTGTGAACTAAATTGTAAATTGTGACCAACCGTGTGTGTCACATTAAATATGATATGTAATATATGATGTGATATGATAGGACAGCATGGTGGCACAACGCCAGGGACCTGGGTTCAGTTCCAGCCTCCACTGCCTATGTGGAGTTTGCACGTTCTCCCCGTGTCTGCGTGTGTTTCCTCCGAGTGCTCTGGTTTCTCCCCACAGTCTAAAGATGTGCAGGTTAGGTGGATTGGCCATGCTAAATTGCCCCTTAGTGTCCCAGGATGTGTAGGTTAGGGGGATTAATCATGGTAAATGTGTGAGGTTATGGGGATAGGGCGGGGGAGAGGACCTGGATAAGATACTCTGTCAGAGAATCGGTGGGCTGAATGGCCTCTTCTACACTGTGGAGATTCCATGATGAAAGCTTTCTGGTCACAAACATGGTGGATTACCAAGACCCTGATTTTCGTTATTGAGGTGGGGAGCTCAAGTCAGGCAATTTCCTGATTCACTGGACTCACCACACATAAATCTCCCAAATGTTGTGATCTTTCCTCTGAGGAGGGAAATGAAGTTGCCTCCCTGGAACTCTGGAACAAGGGCATCCAAGTGCCGAGGTGGGCTGGTTCGAAGACCCCCCTCAATTGTCGAGGACTTTGTCCCAGTTGTGCTATTAAATTTTAGACCCTTTAGCCCACACCCCTCACACTCCCTCATCCACCCACCCATCCCCATGCTCCATTATACCTCCCATGCCAACTCATGCCCCTCACACATTACCGTGGGTTTGGAAGGTGCTGTCAAAGGAGCACTTAGTGAGTTGCTGCAGTGAGCTGCTTGTAGATGGTACACACTGCCGCTACTGTGCATCAGTGGTAGAGGGAGTGGATGCTGAAGGTGGTGGATGGAATGCTGATTAAGCGAGCTGCTTTGTCCTGGTTGGTGTCAAGCATCTCAGGGATTTTTGGAGCTGCACTCATCTGGAGAAGTGGAGCATATGCCATCACACTCCTGTCTTTTACCTTGTAGATGGTGAATTGGCCTTGGGTAACCAGGAGGTGAGTAATGCTATTTGGAATTCCCAGCCTCTGATCTGCCCTTGTAGCTATAGTATTTATATAGTTTGTCGAGTTCAATTTCTAGTCAATGGCAACTTCCAAGCTGTTGATAGTGGGGGATTCTATTTTTTTTAGCGTGTGCAGTAATCACCAAGCCAGCCAATAGCTTCCGCAGTGGCTACATGAAGCTCTCTGAGCCTGCCGTTGAATTTTGTCATGGGGCAGCCTTCAGAGATTGGGGTGCACCAAGGCTGCCATCTGGGCTCCCTGCAAGACCCCACTTGTGCTAATTTGCTGCACAAAGACCTTGGCCAATGCAGAAATGGTTGACGAGTGCCCAATATTGGCATAGCAGCTTGAAGCCGGGTAGGCAGGCTGTGATGAGGACATGATTTTTAATGTGGTGTGTTGGTTCCATTCCTGCTGCCATAGGGACTCTGCTGTTATTTCTCGGTATGGTGATCTTAGCCATACAGGCTGGCATGATGGGAAGTGAACAGCAGGTGGGGTGGTAAGGTCCTTGTGTAGTGGCAGACTCGGGTCAATGTTAACCTCCTCCAGGAAATTTCTTGCAAACTCCCTCCTTATGTGAGGATGTTGCTCAGGACTGGAAGCCAGGAGAGTTGAGTTGATTGGAGAGTGTCTGAGATGTTATGCACTGTTGTGTTGTGCTGGGTATCTACAAGACTGATTATACAAGGGGATTCAGTGATGGTAATGCCATTGAACGTCAAGGGGAGATGATGGGATTCTCTCTTGTTGGACATGGTCGTTGCCTGGCACTTATCTGACATGAATGTTACCTACCACTTGTCAGCTCAAGCCTGAATCTTTTCTAGGTCTTTGTATTTGAGCATGGACTGCTTCATTATCTGAGGAGTCATGAATAGTACTGAACACTGCAATCATCAGTGAACATTCACACTTCTGACCTCATGATGGATGGAAGGTCATTGCTGAAGCAGCTGAAGATGGCTGGGCCTAGGATACTACCCTGAGGAACTCCTGCAGTAATGTTCTGGGACTGAGATTATTGATATCCAACAACCACAACCATCTTCCTTTGTGTCAGGTATGACTCCAACTAGTGGAGACTTTTCATCTGGTCCACATTGACTCCAGTTTTGTTATGTCTCCTTGATGCCACACTCAGTCAAATGCTGCCTTGATGTCAAGAGCAGTTACTCTCACCTCACCTGCTGAGTTCAGTTCTTTTGTCCATTTTGTACGAAGGCTGCAATGAGGTCAGGAACTGAGTGTCCCTGGCAGAACCCAAACTGAGCCTGTGAGCAGGTTCTTGCTGAGTAAGTGTCATTTGATAACACTTCCATCATTTTGCTGATGATTGAGAGTAGATTGATGGGATGGTAATTGGCCAGTTTGGATTTGTCCTGGTTTATGTGAAAAGGGCATACCCTGGGCAATTTCCCACATTTCCCACAAATGCCAGTGTTGTTGCTGTACTGGAACAGCTTAATAAGAACATAAGAACCTAAGAACTAGGAGCAGGAGTAGGCCATCTGGCCCCTCGAGCCTGCTCCGCCATTCAATAAGGTAATGGCTGATTGTTTTGTGGATTTAGCTCCACTTACTCGCCCGCTCACGATAACCCTTAATTCCTTTATTGTTCAAAAATTCATCTATCCTTGCCTTAAAAACATTCAATGAAATAGCCTCATCTGCTTCACTGGGCAGGGAATTCCACAGATTCACAACCCTTTGTGTGAAGAAGTTCCTCCTCAATTCAGTCCTAAATCTTCTCCCCCTTATTTTGACGCCATGCCCCCTAGTTCTAGTTTCACCTGCCAGTAGAAACAACTTCCCTGTCAACAACTTCTTATCTATTCCCTTCATAATTTTATATGTTTCTGTAAGATCCCCCCTCATTCTTCTAAATTCCAATGAGTATAGCCCCAGTCTACTCAGTCTCTCCTTATAAGCCAACCCTCTCAACTCCAGAATCAACCTAGTGAATCTCCTCTGTATCCCCTTCAGTGCCGGTATATCATATATCAAGAAAGGAGACCAAAACTGTACACAGTACTCCAGGTGTGGCCTCACCAGCACCTTATACAGCTATAACATAATCTTGCTGTTTTTAAACTCAATCCCTCGAGCAGTGAAGGACAAAATTCCGTTTGCCTTCTTAATTACCTGCTGCACCTGCAAACCAACTTCTTGTGATTCATGCACAAGGTCACCCAGGTCCCTCTGCAAAGCAGCATGCTGCAATTTTTTACTATTTAAATAATATTCCATTTTGCTGTTATTCCTACCAAAATGGATGACCTCACATTTACCAACATTGTACTCCATCTGCCAGTCCCTCGCCCACTCACTTAGACTATCTATATCCCTTTGCAGACTTTCAGCGTCCTCTGCACACTTTGCTCTGCCACTCATTTTAGTGTCATCTGCAAAGTTTGACACATTACACTTGGTCTGCAACTCCAAATCATCTATGTAAACAATTGCAGTCCCAACACTGATCCCTGAGGCACACCACTAGTCACTGTTCGCCAACCAGAAAAACACCATTTACCCCCGCTCTTTGCTCTCTGTTAATTAACCAATCCTCTATCCATGTTCATACATTACCCGTAACACTGTGCACCTTTATCTTATGTAGCAGCTTTTGGTGCGGCACCTTGTCAGATGCCTTCTGGAAATCCAGATACACCATACTTAGCTTGGCTAAGGATGCAGTTAGACAGCACAAGTCTTCGATGCTATTGCTGGAATGTTGTCAGGACCCATAGCCTTTGCAGTATCTGGTGCCTTTAGTCAGCCGAAGACTGGCATCTGTGATGCTGGGACCTCAGGAGGAGGCCATGAATACTCATCCACTCAGTACTTCTGGCTGAAGTTTGTTGTAAATTCTTCAGCCATGTACTTTGCAGTGATGTGCTGGGCTCTTCCATCATTGAGGATGGGGACATTTGTGGAGTCCCTTTCTCCAGTTAGCTGTTTCCTTATCCACCACCATACATGACTGAATGTGGCAGGACTGGAAAGGTTAGATCTGATTAGTTGGTGGCGTGATTGCTTAGCTCTCTGTATCGCATGCTGATTCTGCTGTTTGGCATGCAAGTAGTCATGTGTTGCAGTGTCACCAGGTTAACACCTCATTTTAGGCATGTCCACCTGCACTCTTCGTTGAATCAGAGTTGACCCCCTATCTGGGTGATAAAGGTAGAATGGGATACATGATGCGTCACGAGGTTACAAATTGTGGTTGAGTATAATACTGCTGTTTCTGATGGCCAAATGCATCTCATAGATGCCCAGTTTTGAATTGCTAGATCTATTTGAAATCTATCCCATTTAACATGGTGGTAATGCCACACAACATAATAGAGGGTGTCCTTCATGTGAAGATGGGGCTTTTCCTCCACAGGAACTGTACAGTGGTCACTCCTACCAATACTGCCATGGACAGATGCATCTATGACAGGTAGATTAGTGAGGATGAGGTCAAGGAGGTTTTTTCCTCTTGTTGGTACCCTCACCACCTTCCACAGACTCAGTCTGGCAGTTATCTCCTTTAGGATTCAGCCAGCTTGGTTACTAGTAAGGTTACCGAGCCATTCTTGGTGATGGACATTGAAGTCCCTCACCCAGAGTACAATCTGTGACGTAGCCACTCTCAGTGCTTCCTCCAAGTGATGTTCAACATGAGGAGCACTGATTCATTAGCTGAGGAGGGTGGTAGGCAGTAACTAGCAAAATGCTCCTTTCTCCATGTTTGACCTGATGTTATGAGACTTCACAGGGTTCAGAGTTGATGTTGAGAACTCCCAGAGAACTCCCGGCTCTATACCACTGTGCTGCTACCCATGGTGGGTCAGTTCTGTCAGTGGTTCAGGGATGATGAAGGTGATGTCTGTGACATTGTCTATAAAGTATGATCTGTGAACATGACTATATCAGGCCATTGCCTGACCAGTCTGTGGAACAGCTCTCCAGAATTTGGCACAAGCATCCAGATGGAAGTAATGAGGACTTGGGGCACGTGTGGCTGGAAAATCCCACCTGTGGACGGGGTTTTATGGCCTTCCTCATCCCAAAACCATAAAATCCTGCCCGAGGTCAAGGACATTTCCATTGTCTGCCCCTTGCCCGCTCCGATTCCCGTGGTGGGCGGGGTGGTAAAATTCCGGCTACTGTGTTCAGGCAGCAACTGTTGATGATGATTCTGCTATTCCTATTTACAACTCCTTTAAACTCATCTTTATTTCTTTACTGGTCCTATTACTTGTCTTATTAGGGGCGGCATGGTGGCACAGTGATTCGCATTGCTGCCTCCCAGGCACCCAGGTTTGATTCTGGCCTCGGGTCACTGTGTGGAGTTTGTACATTCTTCCCATGCCTGTGTGGGTTTCCTTCGGGTGCTCTGGTTTCCTCCCACAGTCCAAAGATGTGCGGGTTAGGTTGATCAGCCAGGATAAATTGACCCTAGTGTCAGGGGGATTAGCAGAGTAAATATGTGGGGTTACGGAAATAGGGCCTGGGTGGGATTGTGGTTGGTGCAGACTCGATGGGCCTAATGGCCTCCTTCTGCACTGTTGGGATTCTATTACTATCGCCTTTCGGCTTGCACCATCATTCCTTTTGCCATTTCATCTCTCGTGATATTTGTCCTGTCACAGATCTTCCTCCTTTGTTCTTTTCTCCCCTTCTGCCTTTTCCTGCCTCTGCAGTTGAATAATTTTTTCTGCTTCCAATGAAAGATCATTGATCTGCAACGTTAATGCTGTTTCTCTCTCCACGGATACTGTTGAGTGTTCCCAGCATTTTCTGTGGGAGGAAACCAGAGCACCCGAAGGAAATCCACACAGACACGGGAAGAATGTACAAACTCCACACAGTGACCCGAGGCCAGAATCGAACCCGGGCCCCTGGCGCTGTGAGTTGAGTATAATTCTGCTAGTTTTGATGGCCAAATGCATCTCACGGATGCCCAGTTTTGAGTCGCTAGATCTATTTGAAATCTATCCCATTTAACATGGTGGTAATGCCACACAACATAATAGAGGGTGTCCTTCATGTGAAGATGGGGCTTTCCCTCCACAGGAACTGTACAGTGGTCACTCCTACCAATGCTGCCATGGACAGATGCATCTATGACAGGTAGATTAGTGAGGATGAGGTCAAGGAGGTTTTTTCCTCTTGTTGGTACCCTCACCACCTGCCACAGACTCAGTCTGGCAGTTATCTCCTTTAGGATTCAGCCAGCTTGGTTACTAATACGGTTACCGAGCCATTCTTGGTGATGGACATTGAAGTCCCTCACCCAGAGTACAATCTGTGACGTAGCCACTCTCAGTGCTTCCTCCAAGTGATGTTCAACATGAGGAGCACTGATTCATTAGCTGAGGAGGGTGGTAGGCAGTAACTAGCAAAATGCTCCTTTCTCCATGTTTGACCTGATGTCATGAGACTTCACAGGGTTCAGAGTTGATGTTGAGAACTCCCAGAGAACTCCCGGCTCTATACCACTGTGCTGCTACCCATGGTAGAGCATCTACAGAGTGTCCATTTTCCCAACAAACGTCCCAGTAAAATATAATGTTGCTGATCAAGTTCCTTAATCTATGTGATCATTTTCTGGGACGTTTGTGCTCCTCTGACATTTCCCTCCCCAAAACAGTGCTGCAGTCCTGAAGGTTTCTTGAGCCACTGATGCTGAGTAATGAGGAAAAATCACAAAAAGATGAAGATATCTGCAAGAGGCTCTTGCACCTCCTTCAATTTGGATTTGGTCTACGATATTCACTGCTTCTAGTGAGGGCTCAACCCCCCCCCTCCTGCCCCGCCTCCCCCTCACCTTCCAACCAGCTCTCTTCCTGTCTCCCCACAACTATAAACACCCCAGCAGCCCAGAGTGAAGATCACACCATTTAGGGAAGTTTCTCCAGAGGCAATGAGCCAGGAAATGGGAAATTTCTCGACTCACACTACCCACTTTGGGAATGGAAGTCTGGGCCGAGCATCCAAATTCGCGGAGAGCTGCAGAGGATGTCAGGTTATAAAAAATCGTGCTTTAAGCTGTCCACTTGGTTCCAAGATGGAAGAGAGTTGAGTTCTCAAGGATAACTAATCAGTATCTCCAGCTGGATGCAAAGCGCATGTGATTCATGTTGCCATGGAAATGGGCTTTGAGAGGGAAAGAATCTCAGACACAGTTAGTCTACCAGGGCTTTTAAAAAAATTATTCGTGGGATATGGGCATCACTAGCTGGCCAGCATTTATTGCCCTAGTTGCTCCTGGAGGGCAGTTGAAAGGCAACCACATTGCTGTGGCTCTGGAGTCACATGTAGGCCAGCCTAGGTAAGGGCGGCAGATTTCCTTCCCTAAATGACATTAGTGAATCAGATGGATATTTCCTGGCAATCGACAATGGTTTCATGGTCATCAGTAGATTCTTAATTCCAGATATTTTTTATTGAATTCAAATTCCACCATCTGCCATGGTGGGATTTGAACCTGGGTCCCCAGAACAATAGCTGAGTTTCTAGATTAATTGTCTCCCGATAATGCCACTAAGCCATCGCCTTGGAAGAGAGAGAGCAATGAGAGGCTGAAAGGCTCCATGGTTCACCAGGCTGGAATGTGGGAGAATTTCACACTCGGATAGGTGTGCTTGGCATGCTTGGCTGAGACCTCAGACTCCTAAAAGAATGAGCTCAGTAGGGATTCTGTTTTGACAATTGAAGTGAATTGTTGATTTTTGCTTGATTGACATCTTTAAGTGGTTAACTTAAGTTGTTCTGTGATCTCTTTTGCCAATGTCTCAATGTTTATTTGGACAAGGTTAAGAGGTGTGAGGTGATTAAAGCTTGTTATTCATACTATAATAGTCTGCCTGATTGACAGCAGTTTTTCCCCAAAGAACATTTTTGAATGAGTGTTTTTCTTCTCACCAATTCCACACTTGCCATTGTTATATGACTCATTGGGCATAGAAGGATCATGGAGGTCACTCGGTTTGCAGAGAGGGCATAATGGACCATGGCGGGGTGGGGGGGGGGGTGGCGGGGCAGGAGTTAGCATTATTGGATAGAAGTGTGATGATACTGTGCCTTTAAGAAATGTATTTTAATCATGTTCTCTCCAGGGTTTTTTCAAGCAGGCCTGGTATTTTTGTTCTGCTGCCATGCTGTCTGTAACCGGTATCTTTTATTGTGACTGAAGCAGGATATTTGAAGCAATGTTTGTTTTTGTTCTGGTCTAATGCAGTGTCCTGGAGGTTTTTAATGGCCCTTTTGAATTGCTGATAGTGAATGATTGACAGGTCAGGTAATGACTGAAGGACAGTTCTTTTTCCATAGCAAAGTCCAAGAGTTTAGTTTCATTTTGGCTCAGAGGCTGTTTGGATTTGAGACAGAAAGGATTGGTTCTTATTTCTCCCCCTGGTGTTGGAAATCCTGCTATCTATGTGTTGTTAGCTAGAAGCTAGAGGGAAGAAGACAAGCAGTGTCTCTGTCTGTCTCTCTCTCTCTCTCTCCCTCTCTCTCGAGGTATGCTGAATGTTCCAGGACTGGGAAGCCTCAGAATTTTAGTCCTAAATTTCAAAGGACTAATTCTTTGCCGGTGTTAAAAAGTTACAAAATCCGATATCACGTGGGCATACTAAGAAATGGTGTAAGTTTATAGGACGTTGTTTGGCTTGGAACATTATAGTTAGAGCATAGAACATAGAACATAGAACAGTACAGCACAGAACAGGCCCTTCGGCCCACGATGTTGTGCCGAGCTTTATCTGAAACCAAGATCAAGCTATCCCACTCCCTATCATCCTGGTTTGCTCCATGTGTCTATCCAATAACCGCTTAAATGTTCCTAAAGTGTCTGACTCCACTATCACTGCAGGCAGTCCATTCTATACCCCAACCACTCTCTGCGTGAAGAACCTACCTCTGATATCCTTCCTATATCTCCCACCATGAACCCTATAGTTATGCCCCCTTGTAATAGCTCCATCCACCCGAGGAAATAGTCTTTGAACGTTCACTCGATCTATCCCCTTCATCATTTTATAAACCTCTATTAAGTCTCCCCTCAGCCTCCTCCGCTCCAGAGAGAACAGCCCTAGCTCCCTCAACCTTTCCTCATAAGACCTACCCTCCAAACCAGGCAGCATCCTGGTAAATCTCCTCTGCACTCTTTCCAGCGCTTCCACATCCTTCTTATAGTAAGGTGACCAGAACTGCACACAATATTCCAAATGTGGTCTCACCAAGGTCCTGTACAGTTGCAGCATAACCCCACAGCTCTTAAACTCCAACCCCCTGTTAATAAAAGCTAACACACTATAGGCCTTCTTCACAGCTCTATCCACTTGAGTGGCAACCTTTAGAGATCTGTGGATATGGACCCCAAGATCTCTCTGTTCCTCCACAGTCTTCAGAACCCTACCTTTGACCCTGTAATCCACATTTAAATTAGTCCTACCAAAATGAATCACCTCACATTTATCAGGGTTAAACTCCATTTGCCATTTTTCAGCCCAGCTTTGCATCCTATCTATGTCTCTTTGCAGCCTACAACAGCCCTCCACCTCATCCACTACTCCACCAATCTTGGTGTCATCAGCAAATTTACTGATCCACCCTTCAGCCTCCTCCTCTAAGTCATTAATAAAAATCACAAAGAGCAGAGGACCAAGCACTGATCCCTGTGGCACTCCGCTAGCAACCTGCCTCCAGTCCGAAAATTTTGCATCCACCACCACCCTCTGTCTTCGATCAGATAGCCAGTTACCTATCCAATCGGCCAACTTTCCCTCTATCCCACACTCCTTACTTTCATCATAAGCCGACCATGGGGGACCTTATCAAATGCCTAACTAAAATCCATGTATATGACATCAACTGCCCTACCTTCATCAACACACTTAGTTACCTCCTCAAAAAATTCAATCAAATTTGTGAGGCACGACTTGCCCTTCACAAATCCGTGCTGACTATCCCGGATTAATCCGCATCTTTCTAAATGGTCGTAAATCCCATCCCTAAGGACCTTTTCCATCAATTTACCAACCACCGAAGTAAGACTAACCGGTCTATAATTACCAGGGTCATTTCTATTCCCTTTCTTAAACAGAGGAACAACATTCGCCACTCTCCAGTCCTCTGGCACCATCCCCATGGACAGTGAGGACCCAAAGATCAAAGCCAAAGGCTCTGCAATCTCATCCCTTGCCTCCCAAAGAATCCTAGGATATATTTCATCAGGCCCAGGGGACTTATCGACCTTCAGTTTATTCAAAACTGCCAAGACATCCTCCCTCCGAACATCTATTTCCTCCAGCTGATTAGCCTGTAACACCTTCTCTTCCTCAAAAACATGGCCCCTCTCCTTGGTGAACACTGAAGAAAAGTATTCATTCATCACCTTGCCTATCTCTATTGACTCCATACACAAGTTCCCACTACTGTCCTTGACCGGCCCTAACCTCACCCTGGTCATTCTTTTATTCCTCGCATAAGAGTAAAAAGCCTCGGGGTTTTCCTTGATCCGACCCACCAAAGACTTCTCATGTCCCCTCCTAGCTCTCCTAAGCCCCTTTTTCAGCTCATTCCTTGCTAACGTGTAACCCTCAATCGAGCCATCTGAACCTTGTTTCCTCATCCCTACATAAGCTTCCCTCTTCCTTCGCTGGCTGCTAAGGTTTATACTGTATCATGCTTAAAATTTGTAATTGGTAGAAGTTATATTAAGTTTTAATTGATATTTTACCTGTGTTCTTAAATAAACTTTGTTCGATACAAGTTTCCTAGTGGTGGGTCACCTGAATCATATCTGGAGTGAAACACGGTATGATCACACATACTAAAATCAAAGTGCAAAACTTATGGTCTAGCCTGACTTTGTAAAACACTTTGGAGCTTCTGGCCTGGCCCATAACAGAAGGTATGAGGGGGCATGCGGAATGGATGGAGGGGTTAGGGGAGTAACACCTAGAGGGCCCTAATTGCAACTGGACGTAGTTCTGGAGAACCAAGATGGGCCTTCTAAACAGCCCACTTTAGTACTTGTCCATCCCATAGCCACTGGGGATCTGCTTCTAGGGTCAGTAGGTCAAACTCAATCTTGTCCCTGTTCCTCTGGATTGAATATTTTGTGTGATGGGAACTTTAAAACAAAATGGGTCTGCTAAGTCGGAAAATTTCCTGATTCAAGCTATCCCTCTCAGTGACAAAAGTCTGGCCCTTGGAATCTGTATTCAGAAAGGCCAATTGCCCCACTTTTCTGTCCAAATTGTGAAAATTGGCACTTGATGTTTTTAGGTTTTGGCCTGATTTCCTCATGACAACCAAATCATGTGGGTTTGTATCCAGGCAGAATTTAGTATGGTTTCCTCAGTCCCCATTCCAGGATATTCCATTTTATCTTACATTAACGGAGACAGTTTAAAATGTAATCGACTTATAAAATCTTACACACGTAACTGTAAGATTACAATTTGCATAATACATAGGAGCAGTTCAAGTGAGTAACAACAGTCGCCACTCAGAAACAGCACTGGAATTACTGGCTACTTGAGCAAATAAAGACTAAAAGCTTTTGGTTTCCATATTCTTGTATAACTTCGGTGGGTGGATGACTGGGGGAGTCACTGAACCATCTAATGAACCAACCAAACAGGTGTAAAAACAATCCTGAAGGTACATTAGCTTTCTGTAATTTGAATTTCTGCTTATTTCCGCCTGTCAGTTCAGCCTTCATTCAGAGATTTTATAAACACTGCGAGCTGCAAGTAGTTTTGTGAAAAGCAAATCTGTAGAGAACTATAATCCAATTAATAATGCTTCCTGTGAAATATGTGAGATTCTGGTATTTGTGTGCAACAGCAGATGGGGAGATTAAGTGGCATCACATTGCAATAGATTTTCTCTTTTGTCATTAGCTCTACCACCTCTGATTCACTGCTATGTTTGCTGAGGAAAATTCTAATTAGTTCTCCACTGGAAGATGCCTAAGAGTTTAACTAATTACATTTGTTGCCAATGTCACAGTTGCGGAAAATTCTCAGCCAGCTATCTCTGTAATACAAGGAGTACTTAGATAAACCTGATTCCCCCACCCCCTTATATATCAGATGTAAATTATAGCTGCATCTCACATCTCAGATTTCTTCCAATACATTACATACTGGAATGTCTTTTGCACTAAGCCAAAGTAGCTCTTTTTTGTGTGTGCGCAGTGAACCAGCCTTTCTACAGAAACAATTACCATCAATAGCTGAAAATTAAGGTTGGTGCCCAGAAGGGGAAAACAGTTTGAGATAGTCAAATACCAGTACTACTGGAGTTCCATTTTCAGGAATACAAGACACTTTAGACCCAGGCCAGAAACTCCAAGGTGTTTAATGAAGTTAGCCTAGACCATAAGATCAGTCCAAAGATGTGCGGGTTAGGTTGATTGGCCATGCTAAAATTGCCCCTTAGTGTCCTGGGATGCATAGATTAGAGGGATTAGAAGGTAAAATATGTAGGGATATGGGGGTAGGGCCTGGGTGGGATTGTGGTCGGTGCAGACTCGATGGGCCGAATGGCCTTTTTCTGTACTGTAGGGTTTCTATGATTTCTATGATAAGTTTTTACATTTGATTTTTGGCATGGGGTGAGCATAAGGTGTTTCACTCCAGGTATGATTGAAGTGACCCACTAGGAAGCTTTTATCAAACAAAGTTTATTTAAGAACACAGTTAAAATATAACAAAAATATTTAGCATAACTTTTACCAATTACAAGACATGGTATAAACCTTAACAGCTAGCTATCTATGATGTTCCAAGTCAAACACCATCCCATAAACATACACCTCTTCCTAGACTTGGCACAAAAAGCAAGTATGCTGGGTTTGCAGCTTTTTTCCACCTGCTGTGAATTGATCTATTGAATGTTGGAACAAATCTCTGAGGCTTCCCAGTCCTGGAACTTCCAGCAAGCCTCCAGAGAGAGAGAGACAGAGACACTGCCTTCTTCCACCAGCTTCTAACAGGAACTGATTCGAAACTAAAATCTCCAACTCCAGAGAGGAAAAAAACATTGATGCTTCTCTCCACTTCAAGCTATCACTGAAAAGCAAAACTAAAAGCTGGACTTTTCTGTGAAGCATAGCTGCCCTTATCCACATGACATAAACTCAAACTCCACTCAGCAATCCCAAGGGATCATTAAAAACCACAGGACCCTGCATTACCCCTGATTAAAATCAACATGATATCAATTGTACTGCTTCAGTAACAATAAAAGACATCAGCTGCATGCAAAATGGTGCCGATAACATCCAGGGCCTGCTAGAAATATCCTGCAATGGAACATGATTAAAATACATTCCTTAATGGCACAGTATCATCACACTTTGGACCATTACCAATCGTTCCCAAGTTTTACTGGCTTTTTGCAATCAGCTGTAGAGATTGATGTGCATTGCTGACATTGAAGAAAGCTGCAACAAAGACATTTCAAAGCCTGTAGCTTGGATTTCCTCTTTCTCAATCTTTGCCTGAACTTGGTTCCAGGTCAAGTGGATTTCCAGGCATTCGACAGCAATGATGCCATGAAGTTGTTTTAGCAGCCAATCACTTTGAAGTTTTCTTACATTCAGAATCCAGTGCACTGATTGTCATTCACTTTGAATTACATTTTACAGAAAGTAAATTAAGTGGTTGAGACATATACATGGTGTGAATGTAGAAACTGAGATATCATAAATAAACTTAAAAATTATGTGCATTTTTATCATAAAGGAAACATTTAACATTACACAACAGCAAATCATATTTTCAACACTAGAGAGGTTTATCATCAGTAATTATGAACTTAGAATGCTATTAGAAACCCATTTACACTTCATTCAATGAAACATTTATCATTGCTAATCCAGCTAACCTACACATATTTTTGTAAAATTCATTTATTAGTGTCACAAGTAGGCTTACATTCACACTGCACTGAAGTTACTGTGAAAATCCCCGAGTTGCTACACTCCAGCACCTGTTCGGGTACACTGAGGGAGCATTTAGCATGGCATCTAACCATCACATCTTTCAGACTGTGGGAGGAAACCCACGCAGACATGGAGAGAACATGCAAACTCTGCATAGACAGTGACCCAAGCCGGGAATCAGACCCGGGTCCCTGGCACTATGAGGCAGCAGTACTAATCATTGTGCCACCATGCTCCCCCCCGCCTCACCCCCCAAACCATTATTTGGACACCAAGGGGCAATTTAGCATGGCCAATCCTTCTAGCCTGCACATCTTTGGACTGTGGGAGCAAACTGGAGCACCCGGAGGAAACCCACACGGACACGGGGAGAATATGCAATCTCCACAAAGACTGTCATCCAAGGTCGGAATTGAACCTCGATTCCTCGTGCTGTGAGGCAGCAGTACTAAACACTGTGCCACTGTGCCGCCCTGATAAGATCATGGATATTCAAAGTGTAAACAAAAAAGGGTGAAGAAGTAGCTTTTCATTTCATTACATGCCAGAATTTCCTCTCTCTAGAAGATATTATTTGAAAGAGAGCAATATTATGGAGAGTGTTCAGTACAATGCTAAACAGCTTTTCATCCATGCTACCTCATCAGCTACTGTGCC
Organism: Mustelus asterias; assembly: GCF_964213995.1. Lineage (NCBI taxonomy): Eukaryota > Metazoa > Chordata > Chondrichthyes > Carcharhiniformes > Triakidae > Mustelus > Mustelus asterias. Next base: position 84,581,442 of record NC_135807.1, on the reverse strand, counting down.
TATTCCATATGTTGCATGCATGTATTAGAAAGCTAATCCTCACAACCAGATGGCATGCTCATGTTGTTATGTTCAAAACACACAAAAATAGTAATGGGAGCTGCCAGTAACAATAGAAGGAGATCCAGGTGCCTGGCATGAACTAGTGCGCATTCACTGAAGCGAGAAAATACTGCAACTATCTTTTTGCTGAACACCAAAATTCAATCCTGCACCAAAGAAAGTAAAATAAAGCTGAGAGCCTCTCTCTCCATCCAGCATTGTCCCTTCAGCAGCTAATTTAGATTTATAACTTTTGCTATATTTAAAAAGCATCATATTGTGTGCAATATCGAGGAATGCAGCTTGCATCAGCAGCTTGTGGGAAAACCAGTTCATACTTCTTGAAGTCGAATAGCTTTTTCAGCAATCTATCAGTTTAACCAAATCAGTTGCCGTTTAGGATACCCTAGATTTAATCGGGCTTGAAGATGGCTGGAACTGGACCAGTGCAAGAAAGGCATCCATCCAAACTCTACTGTGCTCATTGTGTGTGTAATTTTGGTTCAGATAACCCCAGGGAGCTCCCAGTGTGATGGATACCTGTGCTTGGCAGTTGTCTTGTTACTGGGTGGGCAGTGACGAGCCTTAAAGTTCTCCAGCAGCTGACAGAAAAAAACAGTTTTAACTCGACAGAAATAGATCTGGTTGGAGCACACCAGGTACTCTCTGTCCTCATTGTCTTCTGTCAAAACTACCATGACTCCAAAACCATCTTAGAGATCAAAGATAACCTTCTGCATCTTTCGTAAATTGAGAGAGATGGATACTCAGTGATACCTTGGTGTCCTCGTGCATCAGTCGCTGAAAGTAAGCACGCAGGTACAGCAGGCAGTAAAGAAGGTAAATGGTATGTTGGCCTTTATAGTGAGAGGATTTGAGTATAGGAATATAGATGTCTTACTGCAATTGTATAGGGCGTTGGTGAGGCCACACTTGGAATATTGTGTGCAGTCTTGGTGTCCCTATCTGAGGAAGGATGTTCTTGCGAGAGAGGGAGTATGGCAAAGGTTTACCAGGCTGATTCCAGGGATGGCAGTTCTGCCATATGAGGAGAGACTAAGTCAGTTAGGATTATATTCACTGGAATTTACAAGAGTGAGAGGGGATTTCATATAAACTTTGAAAATTCTAACAGGATTGTACGTGGTAGATTCAGAAAGAATGTTCCCTAGGATAGGGAAGTCCAGATCTAGGGGTCCCAGTTTGGGGATAAGGGGTAAATCTTTTAGTGCTGATGTGAGGGGAAATTTCTTCACCCAGGGACTGGTGAATGTGTGGAATTCACTGCCACAGAATGTAATTGAGGCCAAAGCCCTGTGTGCTTTCAAGAAGAAATTAGATATAGCTCTTGGGGCTAAAGGGATCAAGGGTTATGGGGGGAAGGAGGCATCAGGATATTGAATTTGATGATCAGCCATGATCAAAGTGAATGGCGGAGCAGGTTCAAAGGGCCAAATGGCCTACTCCTGCTTCTAGTTTCTATGTTTCTATATATTTCTGTGTAACAATTGAATAAAATAGCTCACACACAATGAAACCATTGGTGCAAAATTTGAAATGGTATCTTGCCAAGAAAGAATTAGGAAGGTTATATCATACTTGATGGGCTTCTGAACAAATGTAGAGTTTTGACAAGGTGGTACTAGCTTTATTCGTCAAGATGTAGATGCCTCTGACAAGACCAGCATTCATTGCACATTCCTTATTAAATCTGAGATGGTGATGGCAAAATTTCTTCTTCAGGTGAAGAGTTCCAGGATTTAGACCCAGCAATAACGAGGGAATGGCAATATGTCAACATGGTGAAGGGAAACTTGCTCTTTGATGTTCCCTACTGCCCTTGGGTCCTTCTATGACTTCAAGGGTCAGAAAGGCACTGAAGATCTCACTAAAAGCCTTGGCTGAAACCAAAGTCTTCAAAAGTTAAGTAACTGGGCCTGTCTGGAAGGAATGGAAACTCCTAGAAGGTACTCTCTCCCTTCATCTAGGTATTCACTGTGATCTCTTCACGCTACTACCAGTTTCCATGTGTTGACTCTAGGATGTGAAGAACAACGTGTCAGAGAGTGGGATAAATTGCAGCAACTCAACCACCAGCACCACTCCCCTCCCATCCCCAGCCCACCCCCACTACTTCCCTCACTCCTCCACCACCACCCTACCCCACTGATTCTCTCAACACCACCACCAGTCCATCACCATTGCCATTCGCATGTAGTGGGTAGAGATTGTAGCTGGAAGTGGAAGTCCTGACAGGGACAAGAAGAGGAAAGGCCTGGTCAGGCAGTAAGGTGGTGGTCGGTCCCAATATACTCATTTTCAGACAATCACTGCCTCGAAGCTGCCCTGTGTGGGATGGTGGAGGAGAGTTCCTCTATACCTTTTGTCCACCACCATGTTTGTTGCCCAATGAGAAGCCTCCCAACAGCAGACAAGGACCTCAGGCTGGAAGCTTTGCTGTTTCACACCTGCCGGTTGCACCCACAGGAAAAGTGTATGTGGTAGCTTTTGTGCAAGTAAACCATTGACGTGAAAGAGTTTTAAACGGTATCTTTCTGAGAATTTTGTTATGCTTGATGGACCTCCCAAGCGTTGAGTGCTGAAGTCTACTCAGCTTCTGCTCTCCGTTGTGTTCAGGGCACAACTTCTATTCTATACTGGTACCACCCTCTGTGCAGCTGGTAACTTTGGTTTTATTGGAGGAAGGTCTACAGTCTCATTTAGATCTCTTCTGGTAAACTTGCCTCTAATTGTTAGGATTAAAGAGAACGGTGCCCACTTAGGACTATTGTACCATTGTGAGCAGGTAGTGTTTTCTAACACTACCTAACTCGAGTTTTAAAGTTTATTTATTAGTCACAAGTAGGCTTCATTAACACTGCAATGAAGTTACTGTGAAAATCCCCCAGTCACCACACTCCAGCACCTGTTCGGGTAAACTGATGGAGAATTTAGCATGGCCAATTCACCTAACCAGCACGTCTTTCAGACTGAGGGAGGAAACCGGAGCACCCGGAGGAAACATACGTAGACGAGGGGAGAATGTGCAAACTCCACACAGACAGTGACCCAAGCTGGGAATCAAACCCGGGTCCCTGGGGCTGTGGGGTAGCAGTGCTAACCACTACATCACCATGCTGCCCTATCCTTATTATAGTGAGCTACAATCCTTTAAGAGTTGCCTACATGGCTAATTTATCATTGGCTAAGGTTACAGGCCAGGTTCCTCTGCAATCCAGTAAAAATAGGTAAACTTTATATTAAAAAATAGAGCTATCCTGCCTCCTCCCCTGTGATTTAGGCATGATTGCAGTTAGTGGCTCAGGATAAGTCCATTTTTGTGCAGATCAGAATATTCGGCCCTTAAAATATTAGAAGGTGCAATCTTTTGATTGCTTGCTCCCAATGTACCACTTATGCACCAGGAATTTATAACAGGAATCTGGGCTCACGCTATTTAGGATTTTTTGATTAATGAATGGAACATTGCATGTAGCAGCATTCTCTGACTTTGTGTGTGGCTGGGATTCTCCACTCCCGCTGCTGTGAATGGAGATTTGGCTGGGTGCCAAATTCTCCATTCTTGCTAGCAGCGGTAGCGGGAGGTGTGAGACAAGAGAATTCCGGCCAGTGTGTTCTTGCATGAAGAGACTGGGTGGGTTTCGAATTTGTAGAGTATATGTGCAAGTATATTCAAGCATTTTCATGGCACAATTTCCATTAATTATGCCCCTGGAACAGTGACACAGTGCCTCACAGCGCCAAGGACACGTGTTCAATTCCAGCCTTGGGTCATTGTCTGTGTGGAATTTGTAGCTTCTCCCCGTGTCTGCGTGGGTTTCCACCGGGTGCACTGGCTTCTTCCCACTGTCCAAAGATGTGCAGGTTAGGTTAATTGGCCATGCTAAATTGACCCTAGTGTCAGGGGGATTAGCAGGGTAAATAACTGGGGTTACGGGAATAGGGCCTGGGTGGGATTGTGGTTGGTGCAGACTCAATGGACTGAGTGGCCTCTTTCTGCACTGTAGGGATTCTATGATTCTAAGTAGCTCTTGTGCATTCCATGATGAACAGGTTTGAGGGGCTGAGTGGTCTAGTCCTGCTCCTGTGATTTTATTAAGTGTTGCTGTAGGCAGCACAAGAGGCACTATAAAATCTCAAGTTTTTGGAAGCTGATGATATTGATGACAGTGCAATTGATTACGTAGGCTAAAGGTAATGGAAAAAAACAAACCCAGAAATGTTTAAATATCCCTGCTTATTCAAAGAGTTCAAGGATCAATCGCAGTTCTCAGTTATTTCTCATTCTGCTTTCAGTAAAGAGTTATAGAAAGGAGTGATGGAGAAAGTGATGTTGGAAGGTTGGGATGAATTTTCACAGGAGCTCTGCTCACCTCCTGTGGACTCAGTGGAAGAGCAGTGGAAACCAATGTTCCTTTGAAGCTGTGAGATTGCGGGACTCCACAGCAATTGCAGATAAATACAAACAACATTTGCTTTAATAATACTGAAAGTGTTGGGGAAATATTCAGCAGGCCAGGCAGCATCTGTGGAGAGAGAAGCAGAGTTAATGTGAGGACCTTTCATCAGAACAAGGTTATCAACCTTTAGCAGGTTAACTTTGTTTCTCTCTCCACAGTCGCTGCCTGTCCTGCTGAGTATTTCCAGCATCTGCAGTATTTTGCTTCTGGAAAGATCCATGTCAAACATGCATGTCAATTTTAAAGGGACTAAGCAGTGCAACATGCCGGCCAAAATAGCAAACAAAAGTTAAAGGGGGCGGCACAGTGGTTAGCACTGCTGCCTCACAGCATCTTTCGGAGAGTCAGTGCAGACTTGATGGGCTGAATGGTCTCCTTCTGCACTATAGGGATTCTATGGTTATATGGAACAATCGTGGAAAGCCCAGAAAAATGGTGGATGAGGTGACTATGCTGTATATTTTGGTGCTCCTAAGGCTGTTTAAGTCATAAAAAATGAACTGGAGATCCACCCTCTCCTCCCCCAACCCCACAGAAACACATCTCCTAAGTGTGATATTAGGGAAATGTAGGTTATACCCAGGCACACAGAGATTCCTCGAAGAAAGGTTGTTCTGACTGATCCATGTAACTTCAGCAGAAGATTTGGGCAAATTCTAGGTAGTGGCATAAATTTTAGTGACCAGTCATCTTCCAAGGACATCCCTGACAAAACATTTACAGAGGGTAATTTTCGCAGGCAAATCGAGTGCCCTGCTGAACAGTAAAAAATTTGTTTCTAATATTAGATACAATAGAGTAGACCTAGTTGGGCACATTTTCTTTGCAATAGCTCTCCTAAATATCCAGTGGTTAAAGGGTTACATCCTTTTTCCAGCAGAAGATAAACATTCACACTGTGCTCACTTCAATGGTGGTATTCATCACTAGACAGTTATAAAACAGCTGAGGATGGATTAACTTGCAAAGGGTATAGTGTGTGTTGCCTAGCAACATGTCTATGTGCCTGCACCACTTGGAAGATTTACACAAAAATGGGTCATGCTTTGACCTAACCTGAAGAATCGAGACTAAAATTTGAGCTTTACTGCCCGAATCTAAAATCATTACAAATGTTTGACAGTGATGAAGGCTTTTCAATTCATGAAGCGAAGTCACTGGGGGGAAGGGGGAGGAGAAATGAATATCTCATCAGAAAAATGTAGGATTGACTGCAGAGCCTTACAGAAACATGGTTTCACAATAAGCTCACATGAAGTTATGGAATTAATTATAACAAGCAAAATTTCCATGGTGGTTCTCTTGCTCATCCATCATGATTTTGGTAGAAAAGATGCTGTAGGAAAATGGCATCCATGGGCCAACTAAAAGCCTTTTCAACCAGGTAACGGACTGCTCATGCGGCTACCTGGACAGATCCAGTCTCATCCTACAATTGACGTTAAACGTTTATTTTGGTCCGCACTAGCTGCGTTCATTTGAATATAAAAACATTGAGCTGAACATCCCATGAGCAAATCACCACTTGTCATTTTGTAAATAATATTTGCTTCCCGTGAGGCCAAAGACCTATTTGGAATCCATTTCTGACTGGATTCCAGGCTTCATTCCAACCAGCAACGATTTGTGCAAGTCTGAAGTGAATGTCAAAGTAGCTGCCATGAAGAAACAACACAACACTAAAGAGTTGTGGGAGTCTAATTCGGTAAACAAAGCCCCACTGTGCTTTGAGAAGCCAAATCTTCAGGATTTACTTCAGCATCTGTAAGTTTTCAATAAGTACCAACTTGCTTCAGACTTGTTACCGCCATGTGGAATTAAAATGATTCTACATGATCGTAAGAAATCTCCATCAGTGTAACAAGCTCATGTCATGTTCATGTAATGGCATTCACAGAGCAATGAAGGGTCTCTTGAAGATATAATTATTCTGTCAATCGTCTATCCTCTCCAGCATGGCTGTCTAACCTATTTCACATTTCATTATTTGGGTGTCATGGGAAATATTCATATCATTTTATCTTTAGAGTTTTAAAACAAAATGGAACTATTTCTCAAGTTGAAGTATCATTAATTGCCCCCTCTCAGGTGTTAATAGCAGATTGGATAAAAAGATCCAATTGCTGATAAACAAGCGAATGAAAAGAAACATGGAATTTGAGGGACCTAACTCCTCATTAGGAGCAATTGGTTGTTCAGGGTGCAGGAAAGAATGTAGAGTTTAGCAATGGGGTTTTCTTCTTCCCCTTGCACTTCTCCCTCTGCTAATGCTGTTGTCTCAACTATAATTATAAAACAAAAAAGAAATCAACCTACCAGCAGGGCAATTTTTCTGGCATCTCTTAACCACCAAAAATGATTAAATCAAAATGGCTGAGCTTGGTGAAGCAGCTTTGATAGTTTGAACACCTAATTAGAAGGGAAGTATGGAAAGGAAAGATTAGTTCTCAGATAAAGTCTGTGGACATGATGCAACAATGTTCGGTGGTACAGGTCAATTGCTGCAACCACCTTGCTCACTGGGCAAAATACAATACACATTCAGAGTGATCCAGATGCCAAAGACTTCAAACTGGTCAGTTTAAAGTTTATTTATGTCACAAGTAGGCTTACATTAACACTGCAATGAAATTACTGTGAAAACCCCCTAGTTGCCACACTCCGACGCCTGTTTGAGTACACTGAGGGAGAATTTACCATAGCCAATGCACCTAACCAGCATGGCTTTCGGAAATTGGGAGGAAACCGGAGCACCCGGAGGAAACCCATGTTGACACAGGGAGAATGCGCAAACTCTGCACAGTGACCCAAACTGGGAATCAAACCCAGATCCCTGGCGCTGTGAGGCAGCAGCCTAACCACTGTGCCCCCATGCCAACTACTGTGCCTCCATGCCAACCACTGTGCCCCCATGCCACCTTGGGATGTTTTTAAAGACTTCATTGCAGTGCCCCTTTGCCCTGTTCGTTGCCATAATGAATAGAGGCATTAAGGAAAATTACTCACTGGAGCCAACATCCAGCTTGCCAAACCTGCAGAGTGGATTTTGTATGTGTGATTCCTGCAGGGCATAACTATCATGACCACTCCCCGGATACCTGGCTTTAACATGGAGGATGTTTCAATGAGTCTGTACATCGGGTGATCTGCTTTTCTGTTCATAATGGATGCCAAATGTCTCTGTGTGTGCAATTAATGATATCCTGTAATCGTGGGAATATTACCATTCCATAGAAACCTTGCAGTCTTGATATAAACTGCTGAGGCTCAGTGCTTAACTGCACATATAATGGTGCATTCCTGAACAGAGGCTCAGCGATATTGCAGTGAGGTGACTGTCTCATGTTGGGTTCCCTTTTAACATCCTTCAAAGTCACTGAAGCATAACAGTCTCGTGCTGTTGTTGTTTTAAATACCATATGCAGATTTGCGCTGATGTTGAATTGCCTTTCCAGCTCGGGTCACACTGATGTAATTTAATCACGATGGTGATCTGCAGAAGCTGTGTGCAGCACTCTGCAGCTGTCTCCAGATACTTTGTCTTAAGGTTGTGGCAGTGGCCTTGTGGAGTCTGATGCCAGGAGATGTCAGGATTCTACAGAGTCTGGTTCTCTTGCAACCCTCCAGCACCGACGCAATAAATTAAGACAACACATTTACTTCGCTACTCACCCCGGAAATCTTACAATCTTTTTTACAGCACTGTTCTCTTAATTTCATTTCAAGCAGAGTACATAGAAAGACTGGAAATTTATAGTATAGGTCAGCTGAGGCTGGTATGTGGCTCTGCAATAGATGGGACTTAATTGGTTCGAACAAATCTGGTACAACAAAATAGTTAAAGAATTTCTCTTCTAATTTAAACTGGACACAGAACTCTGACCCCCATCTGCATTGACAAGTGCTATGATTAAATCAAATTTTATTATAAACTACTAGATCTTTATGACACTGGCAATGATCACTAGTCTGAATGGAGGATGGGACCCAGATGCTTGAGAGATTATTAAGGGTGCAATTTATTATAGAGCTTTAGGTGACATCATACGCCACCAGAACAAAACACAACTGATTTCTGGATGTTATAAGAGAAAATCAATGTTTTAAATCATGGTTTTCTGTTCACTTCAAGTTGACTTTGTGTGTTTTCCACTCATATCAAAATCCCAAATGAATTGTGTTCAGTTTTGGTCACCTTGCTATAGGAAAGATGTTATTAAACTGAAAGAGTGCAGAAGAGATTTATAAGGATGTTGCCAGGACTCAAGGGACTGAGTTATAGGGAGAGATTGGACAGGCTAGGACTTTTTTCTTTGGAGCGTAGGAGACTGAGGGGTGATTTTATAGAGGTGGATAAGATCATGAGAGGCATGGATAGGGTGAATGCACTCAGTCTTTTTCCCAGGGTTGGGGAATCGAGAATTAGAGGGCATAGGTTTAAGTTAAGAGGGGAAAGAATTAATGGGAACTTGAGGAGCAACTTTTTTACACAGAGGGTTGTACATTTGTGGAATGAGCTGCTGGAGGAAGTAGTTGAGGCAGGGACATCAACAATATTTAAAAGGCATTTGGACAGATACATGGATAGGAAAGGTTTAGAGGGATATGGGCCAAATACAGGCAAATGGGGCTAGCTTAGATGGCCATTTTGGTCGGCATGGACCAGTTTGGGCCTAAGGGCTTGGCTCTGTGCCGCAAATTCTATGATGCGAATTGCTCGTAGACACCCTAGGACCTGGAATGCAATTTAAGAACATTAACAACAGGTGTTGGCCACTCAGGCTTTGAGTCTGCTGTGCCACACACCTCCATTCACACCTTTGGACCCATGTTCTTTGGTTCCCATGAACAAAAAGTTATCTAACTTGAATGCTCTCATTTTTCTGCTGTCCACAGACCTCTAGGGAAGACAGTTCCATACTTCCACTACTCTAAATTTCTATTTCTACCAAGATATTCCAATTATTATCACAGTCTTACTTTGACCTAAACACAACAGAGGTTTGTATTGCAGCAAGTTTATTATAGCAATAATTTACATGACTGCAAGATCCATCAAAACTTGCTTAGGCCGTTTCTTTGGCTTTTCTGTGAATTTTCCACCAAAGTTGCAGGAATGGCTGAGGGAACACCTGTGGAAATTCTACCCATGGGAGCTTGCAAATATTGCTTTCCTAAAACTATTGCCTACATATAAAAAAGCGCTCTGATAATCTCTTCTTTAAATATTTTTTATAATATTATTATAAAATATATCCCAATGTACATAAAGACTTTTAGCATGGTTATATTAATATTTACTTAAGATACAGAACTGTTTATTGACTTGTTTTTCTTTCCCCAAATTCTGAAACATGGAGTGGTTCCCAGTATCGAGAGGTCAGTGAGGAGAGGAGTGATAGTGCATCATGTTGAATAACATTGGTAGCTTTGGCTTGGGTGATCTCAGTGGAACTAGATGAAAAGTTTTCAACAAATGGTACTGGTTGTAGAGATGGGATATTATAATAACTCCAGGAGCTAGCTGTAAAGGAACAGTGCTTTATTGGACAAAATAAAGCAAAGCAAAAACCACAAGCCTGTGGTGAACACAACAGGTTCCAACCGGGACAATGGAATAATGGACCCACTCAGGGTCCTGCTTTATACAAGGCTCGGTATACGAGCTCCACCTGGTTAGTTAATTACCAATCCCCAGGGAGCTCATATTCAATGAGTCCTACAGGAAAGTCAATCAGTGGTTCTCCAGGCAAGTCACGGGGGTTATCACAGACACCAAGCTAGGTTTGACCACCTTGGACAGGAAAGGGCAGTAAGAGATTAGCACTAAGATGCAGAGGATGGATTGTACAGGTGCTACTTGGCGTAAGTATGGTTTGGTACAGGCGTCTGAACACATTCTTCACTCCACCACCAGCAAACCACCTCCCCCACCCCACCCCACCCCACCCCCCCGCCACGTTTTTCTAAACCTTAGAGGCAAATATCCAGAGGAAATATGAAAGTTGGGGCCTAGTCAGTTGCAAGAAGATGATTGCTTGAAGGAAATACCAACACCTAATAGAACTGCACTCCAGATTTTGTGGTAGCACATTTTGTTGGGTTTATTCCCTTAGCCTTAACTCTCGGTGTTGTCATTCGTGTTAAAGATGCCGTCCAGCACAGTTCAGACCACCACAGATGTAGGTATGAGTAAAAAGGAATGCAACACCTATAGAAATCTGCCACTTGAGGCAGTTCTGGGGAATAGGCCAGGAGTAAATAAGAGCCCAGAACCACACCTGATAATCATTTCATGCGCAGCACTTGTGGCAGAATCTGCCTCTCAAGGATTGGCCCCATTAGCAAAAGTGCATTACCCCATCTCCAGCTGAATTGAACGGAGCATCATCTTATGCAGATGGACGGATGCCACCGACAATGAGACAACTTGCTGGACAAACTACTGTCTTGTTTGGGTTGCAGTGTGTGTTAAGTAACTGAAACTATAATTCAGATTAGACAATGTCATAGGGGTCTCTTAGTATGACAACAAGCGTCAGTGATGATGCATGTGGTTAGTGCTTCCAGAAAATCATTGCCGTGTATGTATGTGTTTTACTATTGGGTGTTTATATTTACCCAACAGAGAAAATACACTAGAATCTCACGTAGCTCATGGCAAACTGCTGCTTACAGAATCAGGTTGCGTGCAGAGGTCATTGTTGACTGCACAGGCCTGTGTGAGAATAGGCCAGAATTGACACTTTGCTGACAGGGTACAGTAGCAAGGTGACTGTGATCTTTAATGAGTAATCCAGAGATTGTCAGTTCAACTTCCTCAATTGTAATTTATTGACTTTTAATGCGTTATATCTTGTCATTTCTATTTCCAGCACTGAAAAATAACCTCCAAACTTGCTGGATTGCTATAAAAACCCAATTAATGCCTTTTAGAGAGGGGAACCTGCTATCTGCCTCCTCTGGCCTGCACATCATTCTAGCCCCACACAATGTGGGTGGTATGGCGGCACAGTGGTTAGCACTGCTGCTTCACTGCGCCAGGGACCTGAGTTCGACTCTCGGCATGGGTCACTGTATGTGTGGAATCTGCACATTCTCCCCATGCCTTTGCGAGTTTCCTCTGGATGGTCCAGTTTCCTCCCATAATCCAAAACACAAGCTGGTTAGGTGCATTGACCATGCTAAATTCTCCCTCAGTGTGCCTAAACAGGCGCCAGGGTGTGGCGACTAAGGGATTTTCACAGTAACGTCATTGCAGTGTTAATGTAAGCCAACTTGTAAACTAATAAATAAACTTAAACTCATTGTGAGTTTGTTTTAAAGGCTGAAGTTTCACTCCCAGTATCTCAATGGCTGTGCCAACAGAGCCCTGAGGAAATCTTTGAGATTGCTTAATTGAGATATGGCAGGTGTTCTCTCAGGGCAGTTCATATCGCAGGGAGTACAGGAAGCAGGGTCCGGATATCTTGTGCAGAGAATGAAGTTAAACTTCTCGCAAATTTCACGTGTGTCTCATCCATAATACCCTGAATCATGCCATTGCTCGTTACGCACATCAAATTGCCGTGCTTTGTCACATTCAATGTAATTTAATTTTCTTCTTCTTTTTTATTGCAGTTAGTAATGATTATTCACTGCTGTTCTCTTTTACAATAAATGAAGGCACAAAAGGGACAATACTGATGCTGCCCTGCTTGAGACTGAGATGAGGGCCAAGTTTCTAATCAGCGCTGAGCTGTCTCAAATGATCAAATCTCATTCGGTCTCAATGGGATATGGACAATTTAAACTGGCTGAGTGCTGATTAGTATCTATCCCGAGGTGTTTAAGATTGTGGTGCAACAATGTACTATTTCATGTGATAATCTCGAGGAAATATACTGTCAGGGTTCGAGCGCTCACCATGCTATTGATACAATATTCAACGCACAACACAGTGGCTGCAAAGAATTTTACTGCTCTTGAGAAAGAAGCATTCAAGCGGCAACAACAACAACAACAACCTTCATTTATATAGTGCCTATCATGCCGTAAAACACTCCAAGGCACAGAGGTGGAGCATCATCACAAAATATTTGACACCGAGCCACATTTGGTGATTTTAGATGACTAAAGTAAAAACAAAATACTGCGGATGCTGGAATCTGAAACAGAAACAGAAAATACTGGAAAATCTCAGCAGGTCTGACAGCATCTGTGGAGCTCTGACCAAGGGTAACCCTGACTAGAAACATTGGCTCTATTCTCTCTCCACAGATGCTGTCAGACCTGCTGAGATTTTCCAGCATTTTCTGTAGCTGACTAAAGGTTTGGTCAAAGAGATGGGTTTAAGGGGTGTCTCAAAGACGGAATGGGAGGTGGAGTAGAGGAAAGGTTTAGTGGGAGGGGTGGGGGGGGGTGGCGGTGTGGGGGAGGGAGTTTCAGAGTTTATGGTTTAGGCAGCTGAAGGCACAGTTCTCCATGGTGGAGGATTTAAAATCAGTGATATGAAAGAGATCAGAATTGGAAGAGTGCAGAGTTTTAGGAAGGTTGTAGGCCTGGAGGAGGACAAAGTGATAGGGAAGGATATGGCCATGGAAGGATTTGAAAACAAGAATGTGAATTTGAAAATCAAAGCATTTGATTGAAGCCAGGGTAGATCAGTGGGCGTGGGTGATGGGTGAATGGAACTCAACTGTGAGGTAGCAGGATTTTGGATGAACTCAAGTTTACAGATGGTGGAACGTAGCACGGCTAGGAGTGTGTTGGAGTAGTGAAGTCTAAAGATAACGGCCAGGATTATCCAACCTTGTCCGTGGCTGGAATTCTCCCGTTCCGCTGCTGTGAATGGAGTTTTGGCTGAGCGCCAAATTCTCCATTCTCACTAACAGTGGTGGCAGGGCATACGACATTGGACCTCATCAGCAGATGAGCTGAAGGAGGGGTAGAGTCAGGTGATGTTACAGAGGTGGAAGTAGGGGATCTTAATGATTCTGCGGTTATGTGATTTAACACTCACCTCTGACCTGTGCAGAAGGCTTGTTTTGTTAGAGAAGAGAGCCAGAATAGGACCAATAACCTCTGGAGATAATCAACATGCACTGGTGTAATTGTATCCACTCTTGAGATAATTTACTGGCCCTGTTCTGGCTCTCTTCTCCAACAAAACAAGCCTTATGCAGCACATTTAACATAACAAAGCATTCCAAAGTACTTTATAGAAAAAAAACCTGGACAACCGCCACACAGTGGTGAGAAAATGAGATAATTGGAAACATTGTTAAAGAGGAAGGTTTTGTGGAGTTTGTGTCTGGGGTCAGAGTGGAGGCACTCAGTGATAATTCTATCTCTCTCCACTTGGCTGGAGAGATACTCTTCAGGAGAGTTTTAAGCATATCATTTTTAAGGATCTGCAGTAAGGTAGTGGAAGTTATGAACCTCCTTGCTTTGGCCCTGCCTCAGCTCATCTGGTGCTGAAAAGTCTCAATCATGACTTTTCTACGTATATGCTCAACGGTTCCAACGCACTCCTGGCTGGCCTCCCACACTCTATCTTCTATAAACTTGACACTGTCCAAAGCTCTATGGTCTGTGTTCTTACTTGCACCAAGCCTGGGTCATCCCTGTGTTCATTGAGCTACCCTGGCTCCTGGTTAAGGAACACCTCAATTCTAAAATCCCCTCCATGTCCTCACCACCTCCACCCAGCTCTGTAATCTCCTTCAGTCATATAACACTCTCAAATATTGATCATCTAATTCTGGCTTCTTGAGCATCTCTGATTTTCATTGCTCCACCACTGATGGCTGTGCCTTACGCTGCTGAGGTCCTAAGCTCTGAAATTTCCTCCCTAAACCTTATAACCTCACTTTCATTCTTCAATGGGACAAAGTATAAATGGTCAAGAGCTTCAGTTTTTAGGTGTCCAGATCACCAACAACCTGTCCTGGTCCCCCCATGCCGACACTATAGTTAAGAAAGTCCACCAACGTCTCTACTTTCTCAGAAGACGCAGTAAATTTGGCATGTCAGCTACGACTCTCACCAACGTTTACAGATGCACCATAGAAAGCATTCTTTCTGGTTGTATCACAGCTTGGTATGGCACCTGCTCTGCCCAAGGCCGCAAGAACCTACAAAAGGTCTTGAATGTAGCCCAATCCATCACGCAAACTCAGCCTCCCATCCAATGATTGTCTACACTTCCAGCTGCATCAGAAAAGCAGCCAGCATAATTAAGGACTCCTTGTACCTGGACATACTCTCTTCCACTTTCTTCCATTGGGAAAAAGATACAAAAGTCTGAGGCCACGTACCAACCGACTCAAGAACAGCTTCTACCCTGCTGCTGTCAGACTTTTGAATGGATCTACCTCACACTACGTTGATTTTTCTCTACACCCTAGCTATGACTGTAACATTACATTCTGCACTCTGTCCTTTCTTTCTCTATGAACGGTATGCTTTGTCTGTGCAAGAAACAATACTTTTCACTGTATGTTAATACATGTGACATTAATAAATCAAATCAAATCAAACCAACCTCTTTGACCAAAGTTTGTCATCTGCTTTAATGTCACCTTAGTGGCGGAGTGTCAAATATTGCTCCTATTTTATTATGATAAAGATCATGTATAAATGCAAGTTGTTGTTGTTGGACTGCATTCTTTTCGCTCCCTCTGACTGCTCCTGTGACTGAAAACATTCTTACAAGATTACACGACAGGGTAAATTTTCCAGTCCCGCTTGCCGTGGGATCGTCACGGAAGGAGTGGAAAATTAAAAGGGCCATTTAAAGGTCTGTGGATCTCAGGCAGGACTTCTGTTCTCGGGGCGGGTGTGACGGGAAAATCCCACTCAGCGTTTCTGGTATCTATGTATAAACCTTGATGTGTAACCCGTGCTGCTAGAGATACCGACTGTCCCTTCCTACCCGGCAGCTGCGAGCTGTGATTCATCCCAGCTACTGGAGCCTTTTAAAGGCAGACAGAACACATTTCTCAGCACACCAACATGCTAACTCCCATTTAACCCAGGAGTTATGCTGCTTCCCTGTCAATCAGGATGCAAATGAACTGACCCCTCAGATAATGTTGGGAGTCAACCCTACTCCTCATCAGCAGTAAGAATTCCCAGCCCTGTGAACAAGAATGGCACAAGTGGCCGATGTTTTTACAAGGCTTTTCTGTTCACATTGCAATGTTAAAAAGGAAATGGGAAAAACTACGATTTCACACCACGTGGGGGCGAATTTTCCCATCGTAGTGGGTGAGGGGTGGACCATGGAAAGGTCTGTTGACCTCAGGCGGGATTTTCCGGTTTCGGGGCGAACATGGCTGGAAAATCCCACCTGTGGATATCATCAGAGGAACCAGGCTGAGACTGACCAGCATCGGTTTATGTAACAGGAGGAAGATCCTTAGAGCCAGCGAAGGGAGAGCAACCTTTCTCTCATCCATCAATCAATTTGTGGCTGGATTCAAATCCAGCTCGGGTGAAATGAGACTGTGGTAATACACTGTGCTGCCAAGCTCCCATTTCCTATGTTCTGCCCTGTGGCAATGCTGTCTGCTGGGATGGATAGTGGGATATCACATATGGTGCTGTCAAGTTGTCCGGACTCAGCTTTTTTTTCATGATAGGATCACGTATTTGGCAAGATTTGCTGCTCGTCCACATCTTTACTACGAGCGACACATCTGTTTTGTCATTACAGCTTGTATGTCTTGTCTAATATATTTATTGGAAGAGAAACCGTGGAATCATTTAAGGAACAATTGGATATTACGATGGGAGATTAGTGGATCTTACTGCATGAATGAACAGCAATCAAACTGAAGGCCATCATCATCTGATTCTATATTAAGACCTTGTGATATTTTGATAACATTGAGAAAAGAGACTTTTCCCTTTGGTTGATGTTAGGTTTGTGTTGATCTATGGGCCAGGTGTTGCTGCCAGACTAACAGTAAGGCATTCACCATTATTTATGCACAAATGGTTCAGCAATTCCGTTTGAGGGGCAGATGTGGGGTGAAATGCAGAATTCCGAAAGTTGTTGTTCGTGTGAGCTGCTGTGCTGTTAAATTGGTGAAAACAGCATCTTGTTGTCTGCCTCACCACTGAAACGCTGTGAAGTTACTACATTTACACGGTAGATACAAACTAAATTCACCACAGAAAAACACATTGGAGGAATTTTCCCACGCTGCCCGCCACAGGAATCCTAGTGGGTGGGGGGCAGCCCATGCAAAGGTCTGGTGACTTCGGGCAGGATTTTCCGGTTTTGGAGCGAGCGCGGCCAGAAAATCCCGTCCATCATTTCAAATCTACTACCTTCATAATTAAGTGATGTGTTACTTGTTGTCGACAACATCTTTGGCACTGAAATTAACCATTACCAAATGTGCTGACAGATTCCTTCAGGTTTCACTTTTTTTAATAAGTTTATTTAGTGTCACAAGTAGGCTTATATTAGTAACAGTGCAATGAAGTTACTGTGAAAATCCCTTCGGTGTCACACTCTGGCACCTTTTTGGGTACACTGAGGGAGAATTTAGCATGGCCAATGCACCTAACTAGCACGTTTTTGAGACTGTGGGAGGAAACCGGAGAACCCGGAGGAAACCCACGCAGACACGGGGAGAACATGCAAACTCTACACAGACAGTGACCCAAGCTGGGAATCGAACCCGGGTTCCTGGCACTGTGAGGCAGCAGTGCTAACCACTGTGCCACCGTGCCGTACTTGCTTTTGGGGATTATAAAAATGTAAATTCTTACATTAAATTAAAAAAAATTGCTTTCTCTCTTTCAAACCATCATTTCTTTGTCTTTATGTTTCTCTTTCTGTCCCTAATTTGACATTGAATTCACCTCTCTAAATTACACTTGCTTCTCAGTTGTTGCACCTTTCATTTCATAACCCTTCGATCTGACTGATGAAGGAAATACAATTACTTTCCTTGTTCACATGGATCCCAGCTGTCTGATTTTCCTCACTGTGATATATTCAGCTTGCAATTTCAACAACTTGCTTTTCCAAACATTTTCAATTCCAAAGATACAAGGGCAAGTCTAGATAATAGCGGTGATCTGCTACAGAAAATTATAGACCATTAAAATAATATTGGAGGTGGGAGTCATGTGATGTAAGCGCACGAACTGCTACCTTTTCGTAAGTTCTGGTGCTGCTTATCTATTAATCTTTTTTTAAAATCCTGATGCACCACCTATAATTACTTGATCTTGAGGTGAGTAATCTGTACTCTGTTCCTGGAAGATCCGGGCTAGATTTTGGTGACAGGAAGCCTAGTTAAGTGCAGAAAACCCTTGTTTGATTGAGGCAGTTGGAGACAGCCACTGTGGGCCCAGTTCACAGTGGCGATTTCTCTGGTGGGCAGGCCTATTGTGGTGAACCATCGTTGGTTCACCACTGGGTGTTGTTACTATGTTACTGTTGGGCTAGGGTGTTGTTACTGTGGGGGTTGTACTATGTTGTTGGGTTAGGGTGTTTACCTGTTATAAGAGTTATCATGGCACATTCCAGTGGGGTCCCGCCTCCGGTGGCGAGGTATAAGACCCCCTGCTCCGGCAGGACCCCTTCAGTCTGAACTGGTGTATTCGTGTTAGTAGTTCCATTGTTACTCTATTAAAGCCTTCAATACCGAAGCCTTGATTCCATGTGCTTATTGACGCGCATCAATTTAATAGAGTAAACAGAAAACTCACAGCTGTACAACAAGAAGAAAAACAGAGAGTATGGAACAGATTCTAAAACCGGATCGTCTGACACTGGACCCACGTGCGGTCGGTGCAGCTAACACATTCGACCATTGGTGGAAGTGCTTTGAGGACTACCTGGCAGCCTCGGTAGCTATCACTACAGACAGTGATAAACTCCAGGTCCTCCACGCAAGGGTAAGCGTCACGATTTACCTAGCCATTCGTGCAGCTCCCACTTACCTGGGTGCCGTCGACCTCCTAAAAAAAAGATACACTATGCCACCCAACGAGATACATGCTCGTTACCTCCTCGCTACACGACGTCGGCAGTCGGGCGAAACCATGGAGGACTATGCCAACGAGCTCCTGCAGCTTGCCAGGGGTTGCGACTGTAAGGACGTATCAGCCGAACAGTATATGTACGACCTCGCCCGAGACGCGTTCGTAGCAGGGGTAGGGTCCTCGTACATCAGGCTTAAATTGCTGGAAAAGGGGAAACTCAACTTGACCCAGGCAATGGAGATGGCCGTGAGGTTGGAGGCGGCGTCAAAGAGCTTGGCGCTGTACCCCGAGGACCACGTGCAGTCAACGTGGTTGGAGCAAGCTCAGCTCCCTCCTCGCCCCGCTAACCCGCGCTCCCAGATCGATTCGACGACGGCGGCAGCTCCAGGTGGCCAGCGATGCTATTTTTGTGGAGGGGCCAAGCATCCACGGCAGCAGTGTCCGGCATGAACGGCAATCTGCAGCCAGTGCGGTAAAAAAGGCCACTACGGCAAAGTCTGCAGGTCCAAGCCTAAAAACGGCAGTGCAGCTTGGTCTAAGTCTAAAAACGGCAGTGCTGCTTGTAACCCTCCAGAACGGAGACAATCTCCTTCGGCATCGCAGTACCCACGAGGTCCGACCACGTGCGAATCCAGGACGGCGCCATTGTGGCTGACGGAGGAGGAAGAAGACCACCAGGAGTCGCTGCGCTTGGCGCCCTCGCCCACATGCGATTCATGGGGGCGGCCATCATGGTCCACGACGACTAGGAGCGACCAGCAGGGGTCCTCAGCATCCACATCGGCAGCATGCAGCAGCGACCAGCAGGGGTCCTCAGCATCCACATCGGCAGCATGCAGTGGCGCCCAGGGGCCAATGGTGGCGTCGATCTCCCTGGATCAGACCAGGCACGACAGACTCGAACATTCTATGATGGATGTAAAGGTTAGTGGTAGAACTGTGAATTGTCTGTTTGACAGTGGGAGCACCGAAAGTTTCATACACCTTGAAACTGCTAAAAGGTGTGGACTCCGGGTTCTCCCTGCCAAGCAGACAATTTCCATGGCATCACGGTCCCGGTCTGTACCGATCCAAGGACGATGTATGGTAACTCTTGAGGTACAGGGCACAATTTACGAGCAATACAGGCTCCTTGTGTTACCTCACCTTTGCGCGCCAATTCTCCTCGGACTAAACTTTATGGCCCACATGAAGAGTGTGATCCTACAGTACGGTGGGCCACTCCCTTCACTGGCAGTAGGGAATCAGCCGCAGCCTCCAAATTGCCCAAAGCGCCCCGCATGCAATCTATCCACCCTGAAAATTACTACACCATCCCTTTTTAAAAATCTGGTTCCTGGCTGCAAGCCCATCGCTACTAAAAGTAGGCGTTACAGCGCTGAGGACCGGATCTTTATTAGATCTGAGGTTCAGCGGCTCCTCAAGGAAGGGATTATACAGGCCAGTGCTAGTCCGTGGAGAGCGCAGGTCGTGGTAGTCAAAAGCGGGAACAAACCTCGGATGGTCATCGACTATAGTCAGACCATTAATCGTTATACGCAGCTGGATGCGTATCCTCTCCCGCGCATTTCTGATATGGTCAATCAGATTGCGCAGTACCGAGTGTTTTCTACCATAGACCTTAAGTCCGCCTACCATCAACTCCCCATCCGCCCAGAGGACCGACAATATACGGCTTTTGAGGCGGATGGTCGTCTATACCAATTCCTCAGGGTTCCATTTGGTGTCACCAATGGGGTCTCGGTCTTCCAGCATGCTATGGACCGAATGGTGGACCAGAACGGGTTGCGGGCTACCTTCCCGTACCTGGATAACGTCACCATCTGCGGCCATGACCAGCAGGACCACGACACGAATCTCCAACACTTTCTGCGCACTGCTTCTCGCCTGAATCTGACCTATAACAGGGAGAAGTGCGTATTCCGTACGCGTAAGTTAGCCATCCTCGGATACGTGGTGGAAAACGGGGTCATTGGCCCTGATCCAGACCGTATGCGCCCACTCACTGAACTTCCCTTGCCCGCTAGCACGAAAGCACTGAGGAGATGCCTCGGGTTCTTTTCGTATTATGCACAGTGGGTCCCCAACTACGCGGACTAAGCTCGTCCGCTCATTAAGTCCACGACCTTCCCACTTACGCCGGAGGCCCAATTGGCCTTCAAGGTTTTGAAGAGCGACATCTCGAAAGCCACGATGCACGCGGTGGATGAATCCATTCCTTTCCAGGTGGAGAGTGATGCATCTGACTTCGCCCTAGCCGCCACACTAAACCAGGCAGGCAGGCCCGTCGCGTTCTTTTCCCGCACCCTTCAAGGCCCAGAAATTCGGCACTCAGCGGTGGAGAAGGAGGCTCAGGCCATTGTGGAAGCAGTCAGACACTGGCGCCATTACCTGGCAGGGAAGCGGTTCACCCTGATCACGGATCAACGATCCGTGGCGTTTATGTTCAGTAACACGCAGAGGGGCAAGATCAAGAACGATAAGATCTTGCGGTGGAGAATTGAGCTCTCCACCTATAATTACGATATTATGTATCGTCCAGGGAAGCTCAATGAGTCCTCGGATGCCCTCTCGCGCGGAACATGCGCCATCATGCAGGAGGACCGCTTGAAGGCTCTCCACAATGATCTGTGTCATCCTGGAGTCACCAGACTCTACCACTTCGTCAAAGCCCGCAACCTGCCTTACTCGGTGGAGGATGTCAGGTCAGTGACTAGAAGCTGTTGGATTTGCGCAGAATGCAAACCACACTTTTATCGACCAGACCGAGCACAATTGGTCAAGGCCACTCGCCCTTTTGAGAGGCTGAGTGCGGATTTTAAGGGCCCCCTTCCCTCAACGGACCGGAATGTCTATTTCCTCAACATAATAGACGAGTATTCCCGGTTTCCGTTTGTTTTCCCCTGTGCGGACACGTCGACTGCCACCGTCATCAAGGTTTTCAGTGAACTTTTTACCCTGTTCGGGTACCCCAGCTATATACATAGCGACAGGGGCTCGTCGTTCATGAGCAACGACTTGAGGCAATTCCTGCTCTCATTCGGGATTGCCTCTAGTAGAACCACGAGCTACAACCCTAGGGGTAACGGACAGGTGGAAAGGGAGAATGCTACAGTCTGGAAGGCTGTCCTACTGGCACTGAAATCCAGGGGCCTTCCAATCTCCCGTTGGCAGGAGGTCCTTCCAAGTGCGCTCCATTCTATCCGCTCCCTCCTGTGTACGGCAACCAATGCTACTCCCCACGAGAGGATGTTCTCATTCCCTCGGAAGTCGTCCTCGGGAACCTCATTGCCAGCCTGGTTGACGTACCCAGGACCCGTCCTTCTGCGGCGACATGTGAGGGCTCGCAAGTCCGACCCCTTGGTCGAACCGGTCCAACTCCTCCACGCCAACCCTCAGTATGCCTATGTGGCATATCCTGACGGGCGAGAGGACACTGTCTCCATTAGAGACCTGGCGCCCGCAGGGGACGTAGCAACTCCTGTCGCTCCTATTCCCCCAGTCACGAATCCACTACTCCTCATTGCTTCCCCAGACGTGGCACGGTCAGCACCGGGACCAGTGCATAACACTTTTACTCCCATGTACAGCTTGCCTGAGACTCGGAGATCGGCGCCACCATCATCACCACCGCCACTACCACCAAACGTTCCAGGATCCCCTGCACCATCGCCTCACCAGGGCCGGCCGGCCCGGGAGTCCTTGAGGGGACAGCCAGACGTTGCTTTGGAAAGAGCGCCACCACAAGCACCTGCTCCGGTTTCGCAACCGGTGTTGAGGAGATCGCAGCGTCGGTGCGGTCCTCCAGACCATCTGGACTTGTGAATCCTGTGATTTGTCTGTTTATATGACCTGTTTTTCGTGCACCCCGCCACCTTTTGTTCTTAAAGGAGGGGTGAATGTGGTGAACCATCGTTGGTTCACCACTGGGGGTTGTTACTATGTTACTGTTGGGCTAGGGTGTTGTTACTGTGGGGGTTGTACTATGTTGTTGGGTTAGGGTGTTTACCTGTTATAAGAGTTATCATGGCACATTCCAGTGGGGTCCCGCCTCCGGTGGCGAGGTATAAGACCCCCTGCTCCGGCAGGACCCCTTCAGTCTGAACTGGTGTATTCGTGTTAGTAGTTCCATTGTTACTCTATTAAAGCCTTCAATACCGAAGCCTTGATTCCATGTGCTTATTGACGCGCATCACCTATGCTTCGGCAATGCTGTAGGCATCGAGATGTAGGCTGCCATTGTGAGTAAAGTTGTGGAGGACAGTCTCAGCTCCTCGGCAGACTTTTGGTGCTCACACTGATGAACTATGAGATATCCTGAGGAGAATGGATGAGGCAGAGAAGGGAATCCTGTCAGCTGAGAGGGCAGTTTCTTGGGGGGGGCTCACCTTCAGTCTCTGGAAATCCTGCTGCATGGTATGTCGAACATCCTGGTTGATTTGAGGAGATGGGGCCAGAGAAGGAATATCTGTGAGCCCAAGCTCCCGGGAAGATGTTATCTAATCCTGACTGTTCGTAGAGAAGGTGTTTGTGGAAGCAACCAGAAGTGGTGTGTCCTTGCCACCCACTGGGGCCTAGCTTTCTCTTTACCAGGGATTCAGAACGATTACATGGTGGAGGTGCAAAAGTTTCGGTGAAACTCTGAATGGATCCTGGAAGTTGCTTGGTGATCCTATCATAACTTTGGCCTTTTCAAGCTCTATGGATTGTTGTATTATCCTGCAATTCATCGTTAATTTGGAACTTTGTTCTCTTGTGATTATACTCCTGATTTTGTAGTATTGGCTGGAATTCTCCGATGTTGCATGTCCCACACCCGCTGCCAGTGAGAATGGAGAATTTGGTGCTCAGCCAAAACTCCATTCACTGCAGTAGGACTGGAGAATCCCAGCCACGGGTGAGGTTTGAGAAATCTGACCATTGTCTTTTATCCTGACAAGAGTGTATGATATATGAGCACAGACCCGTTTTGTTGCCTGTATCCCATTACACTGCGAAAATCAGGATTAATTAATCCTGGACTGTACCCCTGCAATTATATCCTTGTGTTAATCCTGTTCTATGTTTTTTTTCATATTGATGGGGGCAATCTTGTAACTGAGCTCGGTTGCGAATTTCACTGATTATTCTGTTCAGGGTTAAATTCTGCAGTTTTTTTGTTAATCTTTGTTAATCCTTGAATGTATCCCCTGTAATTTTATCTCTTAATCGATCCTGTTACATGATTTAACACATTGATGGGACAACCCTGTGAGTGAGTATGGTAGTGAATTTTCACTGGTTATCCTGATGAATTCAGGGACATTCATTTATCCTCAGTGGAATGCATCCCACAATGTATGTCTCATTTCTGAGGAGTGTGTTGTATAGGCTGTACAGTACTAGAGCTGTGCAATATTTATCCACCTTCTCGCTTTATAATCCCAGCATATATATAGTAGTGAACTTTTTCACCTGATTTCCTTTTTTACAATCATGGTTAAGATGAGTAGTGCCATTGCAGGGAGGTGGGCTGGTCAATTAATATGGAGGTAGTGGGTAGTGCCCTGCAAGTCTTCACAGCGACCCCCTCTAGAACTTATGGGCTTCCATACTTTTTACGTTTCAGTTGTTTCAGGGTTATAGAATCCCTGATTAATTCCTGTTATGGTACCGACAGACTATATATATCCTGGGAAAAGATGTTGTATTATATCATTGACGCCTCCAAGGTGGCTTGGGATGGGGCAAACATCCTGTGGTACATGCCCAAATGTGGCATGAAAATCCTTGGTGTTTTAACCGCCATTTTACCTGCACTAATATTCTGTATTTTTATGATCGAATAAGCAATGGCAGTGGCTACTTTAAAGATTTGCGTTTAATAAGTTCTGTAACTCTGTTGCAGTTCTTCCGTGAGCTTGATTGTGCACCGCTGAGCCAATTGTGACTGTATCCTTTTATTCTGATATGCTTCCATCCTTTGGTATATCCTTTCATAACTTTATAATGGGGGGATACAATGAATATTCTAAACCAACTGTGCTGGGTCTTTTTCTGTCTCTTCCTACATGTACGTGTTTGAAAATGATTTTGCTGCACTGTACCAAGGGTTGGTGCAATATTTGTAAAAAATGAAAAATCTTAATTAGAAATATGCTAAAAATTGATATTGGAAAACAAATGAAAAATGTTTAACAGAATTTGGATTACAAGACATGTTGGCAATTAATTATGAACAGATTTTGCTAGTGTTTATCTGGAAGTGTCTGTATTACTTGAGGCATGCTGCCTTTGTTTTATTTGTATTCATTCTCTCTGCTCAGGCAATATTTCAAGATGATTCACACATCAGAGATAATCGGTTCATGGCTGCCACTCAGTTGAAGCTTTATGCCTTGGCCATACTATAATTCTGTACAGTTTGGTTGTTTAACTTTTTCACAGAGAGCAAGATTTTGCCAGGGCCACTTGGCTTTGACTTGGTTTGATTTGATTTATTATTTTCACATGTATTAGTATACAATGAAAAGTATTGTTTCTTGTGCATTATACTGACAAAGCATACCGTCCAGAGAGAAGGAAAGGAGAGAGTGCAGAACATAGTGTTACAGTCAAAGCTAGGGTGTTGAGAAAGATCAACTTAATGCAAGGTAGGTCCATTCAAAAGTCTGATGGCAGCAGGGGAGAAGCTGTTCTTGAGTTAGTTGATACGTGACCTCAGATTTTTGTATCTTTTTCTCAACAGAAGAAAGTGGAGGAGAGTATGTCCAGGGCGCGTAGAGTCCTTATTATGCTGGCTGCTTTTCCGAGGCAGTGGGAAGTGTAAACAGAGTCAATGGATGGGAGGCTGGTTTACGTGATGGATTGGACTTCATTCATGACCCTTTGTAGTTTCTTGCGGTTTTGGGCAAAGCATGAGCCAGACCAAGCTGTGATTCAACCAGAACAAATGCTTTCTATGGTGCATCTGTAAAAGTTGGTGAAAGTTGTAGCAAACATGCCAAATTTCCTTAGTCTTCTGATAAAGTAGGTGGTCTTTCTTAACTATAGTGTTGGCATGGGGGGACCAGGACAGGTTGTTGGTGATCTGGACACCTAAAAACTTGAAGCTCCTGACCATTTCTGCTTTGTCCCCATTAATGTAGACAGGGGCATGTTTTCCACTCCGCTTTCTGAAGTCAATGACTATCTCCTTCGTTTTGTTGACATTGAAGGAGAGATTATAGTCTTCGCACCAGTTCACCAGATTCTCTATCCCTTTTCTGAACTCAGTCTCATCATTGTTTGAGATCCGACCCACTACGGTGCTGTCATCAGCAAACTTGAAAATCGAGTTGGAGGGGAATTTGGCCACACAGTCATAGGTGTATAAGAAGTATAGTAGGGGGCTGGGGCACCGGTGTTGAGGATGATTGTGGAGGAGGTGTTGTTGCCTTCCTTACTGATTGCAGTCTGTGGGTTAGGAAGTTCAGGATCCAGTCACAGAGGGAGGAGCTGAACCCCAGGCCACGGAGTTTGGAAATGAGTTTCGTTGGAATGATGGTGTTAAAGGTTGAGTTGTAGTCAATAAATAAGAGTCTGACATAGGTGTCTTTGTTATCTAGGTGTTTCAGGGTTGAGTGCAGGACCAGGGAGATGGTGTCTGCAGTGGACCTGTTGTGGTGGTAGGCGAACTGTAGTGGATCCAGGTAGTCCGGGAGGCTGGAATTGATTCATGCCATGACTAACCTTTCAAAACACTTCATAACGATGAATGTCAGAGCCACCGGTCGATAGTCATTAAGGCACGTTGCTTGGTTTTTCTTAGGTACCGGCATGATGATTGTCTTCTTGAAGCAGATAGGGACCTCAGATTGTTGTAAAGAGTGGTTGAAGATGTCTGTGAATACGCCCACCAGCTGATCCACGCAGGATCTGAGTGCTTGTCTGGGTACCCCCATCCAGGCCAGTCGTTTTCCTCGGGTTGACCTTCGAAAAAGCTGCCCTGACATCTGCAATGTTGACCCCCAGATATAGGTTCATCCAGGGCTTCCAGGGTGGAGGGCATGCTCTCGCTGACCTCTTGCTCAAAACGGGTGTAGAATGCATTGAGCTCATCGGAGAGGGGTGCGTTGGAGCTGGCGATTTTACATACCTTCATCTTGTAGCCTGTTATGTCTTGCAGACCTTGCCATAGTCGGCGGGTGTCGGTGTGGCTACCCTGGGACTCTATCTTGATCCGGTACTGTCTTTCGTCATCTTTGATGGATCTCCTTAGATCATATCTGGCTTTCTTGTATAGGTCAGGGTCGCCTGACTTGAACGCCTCAGACCTAGACTTCAGCAAACAGTGGACATCCCTGTTCATCCATGGTTTCCAGCTAGGAAACAGGCGGCTCCTGGCCTCATTGCAGCATTGTTATAAACAAGGTCACAAGAACTAAAATACAGAGGTACAGTGAGAGTGACAGCCCTCGACATCAAGACAGCATTTGATGAAGCATGCCATGAAGAAGCAAAATTGAAGTCACTGGGAATCTTGGAGTCATACCCAGCACAAAGGAAGATAGCTGTGGTTGTTGGCGGCCAATTATCACATTGCTGTAGGAGTTCCTCGGGTGAGTGTCTGAGGCTCAATCATCTGCAGCTTCTTGATCAATGTGCCTCCAGTGTAAATCGATGGGTGGGATTTTGTGCCTCCACTACTGTGGCTACAAGAGTAGCTCAGAGGCTAGGAATCCTGCAGTGACTAACTCACCTCCTGGCTTCACCAAACACAAAGGTACAAGTCAGGAGTGTGGTGGAATATTCATCACTTGCCTTGATGAGTGCAGCTTCAATAACATTCAAGAAGCTCATCAATGTCCCAGGGACAAAGCAGCCCACTTGACCTGTACCCCATCCATTATCTTAAACATTCACTCCCTCTGCCACTAGCACACAGTGGTAGCAGTGTGTACCATCTATATTTTGCACAAATTGCCTTCAACAGCATTTTACAAACCCTTGACCTCCATCACCTAAAACAATAAGGGCAGCAGGCACATTGGAAGACCACCACCTTCAAGTTCCCCTCCATACTGCACACCATCATGAATAGGAACTATATCGCTCTTCCTTCACTGTCATTGGGTCAAAATCCTGGAACTCCTTCCCCAGCAGCACTATTCATGTACAAGCCCAATATGGACTTGTCCATGAATGTGCGGGTTAGGTTGATTGGCCAGGTTAGAAATTGCCCCTTAGAGTCCTGGGATGTGTAGATTAGCGGGTAAAATGTGTGGGGGTAGGGCCTGGGTAGGATTGTGGTCGGTGCAGACTCGATGGGCCGAATGGCCTCCTTCTGCACTGTAGGGTTTCTATGATTTCTATGATTTCTATGGACTGCCATGGATCACCTGCACCTTCTCAATGGCAATTAAGGATGAACAATAAATGTTGGCCTCACCAGTGACATCCACTTCCCAAGAATGATTTTTAAAAAAATTGGATTTCTACCTTTCAATATTACAACACTCTTTAAAGCCCAGGATCAGACCAATGAATAAGATTTCCCAGTCAACATAGAGCTCTGGGAAAATGTAGCTTTTAAATATATCAACATTTATTGAGAGGTTGAGAACAAAAATGATACTTTACGTATTCACACAAAGATGTTTGTGTTAAACGAAACTTGAAGTGACTCTATTTTCTAACTAAGCTATGCCTTCTTCTTAGACGGTTCCCTTGGGATCAAGGATAACTTGCATCCACTTCATGTCGATGGGTTCTGAGATGCCTGACATATCCAATGCATGATCTGCAGACATTGCCACAAGTGGGAATGGTTGACGAAGGAAGGGCCGTGGATGTTGTCTATATGGACTTTAGTAAAGCGTTTGACAAAGTCCCTCATGGTAGGCTAGTGAAAAAGGTTGGATCCCATGGGATAAAGGGGGAGGTGGCTAGATGGGTGGAGAACTGGCTTGGTCATAGAAGACAGAGGGTGGTAGTGGAAGGGTCTTTTTCCGGCTGGAGGCCTGTGACTAGTGGTGTACCGCAGGGCTCTGTATTGGGACCTCTGCTGTTTGTGATTTATATAAATGATCTGGAAGAAGGAGTAACTGGGGTGATCAGTAAGTTTGCGGACGACACAAAACTGGCAGGACTTGCAGATAGTGAGGAACATTGTCAGAGGCTACAGAAGGATATAGATAGGCTGGAAATTTGGGCAAGGAAATGGCAGATGGAGTTCAATCCTGATAAATGCGAAGTGATGCATTTTGGTGGGAATAATGTAGGGAGGAGCTACACGATAAATGGAAGAACCATAAAGGGTGTAGAGACGCAGAGGGACCTGGGTGTGCAAGTCCACAGATCTTTGAAGGTGACGTCACAGGTGGAGAAGGTGGTGAAGAAGGCATATGGCATGCTTGCCTTTATAGGACGGGGCATAGAGTATAAAAGTTGGGGTCTGATGTTGCAGATGTATAGAACGTTGGTTCGGCCGCATTTGGAATACTGCGTCCAGTTCTGGTCGCCACACTACCAGAAGGACGTGGAGGCTTTGGAGAGAGTACAGAGGAGGTTTACCAGGATGTTGCCTGGTATGGAGGGGCTTGGTTATGAGGAGAGATTGGGGAAACTGGGGTTGTTCTCCTTGGAAAGACGGAGGATGAGGGGAGACTTAATAGAGGTGTATAAAATTATGAAAGGCATAGATAGGGTGAACGGTGGGAAGCTTTTCCCCGGGTCGGTGGTGACGTTCACGAGGGGTCATAGGTTCAAGGTGAAGGGGGGGAGGTTTAACACAGATATCAGAAGGACATATTTCACACAGAGGGTCGTGGGGGCCTGGAATGTGTTGCCGGGCAAGGTGGTGGAGGCGGACACACTGGGAACGTTTAAGACTTATCTAGACAGCTATATGAACGGAGTGGGAATGGAGGGATACAAAAGAGTGATCTAGTTTGGACCAGGGAGCGGCGCGGGCTAATTGTTCCTGGTTTCTCGTTTCAAGGCTTCATTCTACGATCATCTTGCTGGTGCCAGTACAGAGTGAGACTGCGGATAGTTGGGAACCTGTCTCGGGGGCAGGGGATTCATATGGTGTTCGTGGAAGTGGAAATGACTAGGGTTGGGAAGCATTTTCCGATCGGGGCCATTGTGATCTCCTGGACTCGTTTCGATCGCCTCAGGGGGTCGGAGAGGAATTTCCCAGATTTTTTTTTCCCCATATTGGCCCTGGGGTTTTTCACTCTGGGTTTTCGCCTCTCCCTGGAGATCACATGGTCTGGAATGGGGGGGTGGGGGTAAGTTAATAGGTTGTAATGAACAAAGCATCGTAGCTGTGAGGGACAGCTCGGTGGATAGGATATTGGTATGTAGATAGGCTGGAAAATTGGGTGGGGATCCTGGATTCAGGATTCAATCCTGGACCGGGGAGCGGCGTGGGCTTGGAGGGCCGAAGGGCCTGTTCCTGTGCTGTATTGTTCTTTGTTCTTTGGGGCGGATGGTGCTTGAATTGATGTGTGCATTACGATGACTCAAACATCCATTACCGTCCCAGCAACTAGACAAAATTATAAACTATCCTTTTCTTCACATGCTTTAGCCTGTAATATCAGAAAAGGGAAATTGCTTTCACTACAATTTTTGGTCATAGATCGCTTGACTGTAAGAGCTGAGCAGTTTTTTGTAGCCTTCATTGACATATTGAGTGGTTATTTTTCTTCATTGTTGAGCATACCTTGAAAGAAGTGGTTAGAAGGTGATCCTTGTCAATTTTGGAGTGGGGGGTAGTCACAGAGGGCAGGTGGTGCCATTGGCATTCATGGTTCACTCTGACGGCCCCTTCACCCTGGGACCGCTGGGGCACCATCAAGTTTCATAGGTGGATCTCCCCACATTCGATGAAACCACCCCCCCTTCCCCTCTCCCACATTACATTTTCTGGCAAAATTCCCAAAGGTGGGAAGGAGACCATTAATTACCCATTGAAGCGGCACAAGGACTCTTGAGGGGTACCAAGTCCACTAGGTTTTTCAACACTGGCAAAATAGGGACATGGCAGCAGGAAGATATTGAGCATACCCGCTGGCACCTTCCTTTGCCCTTCTGCCAGCCTTTCAGCCTCCCAGCCTGTCATCAAAGGGCTGATAAATGTCCACCCTGTGTTTCATCATAGTTCTCAACTGCAACGCATCAAAATCACCATTTTATCTAGACGGAGGGCCCAACCATCTCAACTGACCAATCACGTTTTGGAATTGCTCTGTCTCTTCTTTAGATATCACATCACCTTTCTCTGATGACCTCACACGATTAGCCAGGGAAGGAATAACACTCACCAAATCTGATTACTGTTACAATGTAGATTGCCCATTTTCCATGTTATTTTAAAGAAAAATGAAATGTGCATTTTTCTTTTAGACATCCTTGCTGAGTCTGCATTGGCAAGACTCTTGAACACAACTAATTTTCAGCAGAACATATCTCATAGAAAAATGCTACATTCCAAAAGTATCATTTGGACCATGGACACCTTTGCTTAATTTCCATGGTTTTCCTTCTGCATTTACTGTCTCTTAGGTCTGGGTGACCATATCTTTTTGACACGTATCTGGTGCATCAAAATAAATTTGAAACCCTCTCCAGCTATCTAATTCTCTGTGTTCTGATAGTATAGTTATCCTCATTAGTTTATGTTCAAATTTAGTGGCAGCCAGCAAAACAGCAAGATCATGAGGATTTCTGCTTCTAGTTCCGGACATGACTGTTCTGTGGTCTTTATTTCATTGTCTAATCTATTCAAGCTATGGCCTCTATTTGTACTTTTCAATCTATCGGGACTACTACTGAGAGATCTCCCACTTGCATTATCGTAAGTGTTTTCTCTCACCCTTGTTTGTTTCTGAGAGAAGGGCCACTTCCAGATCCATTAAAGTCCTAGCACTACACTTACTTACTCTCTACTCCTTCACCCCATCCTGCCAGATCACGGATCTCAATTGTTGACCATCATCCTGGTGATTTGACTAACATTTTTCTTTGTCAGTAACTGTTTCTACATGTCACACAATTGTTGCATCCCACCATTCACTAGAATCCTCTGGAATCACCCAAGCACCTACTCTTGGCAATTGGACATGATTACTCATATCACTCACATTACCACTATCTAGTCCTTGGTCTGTCGCATTAAGTTTCTCAGTTATCTTCATCACAAAACACATGAGCATTTGAGGTAAAAGGTTCTTCATTTACTTGTCTCAACTGCTCAGAGTCTGAGATGTTATATTTAACTTTGATGAATCTTGGGGAATGAGCCTTCAAAGTTTGATTGCAGTACTTGGTACTGTGAACTGTGTATAGTTCTGGTCATTCTATTATAGAAAGGATATTATTAAATCTAGAAAGAGTGCAGAAGAGATTTACAAGGATGGTACTGGGTTTGAATTATAAGGAGAGACTGGATAGACTGGGACTTTTTTTCCCTGGAGTGTAGGAGGTTTAGGGGTGATCTTATAGAGATCTATAAAATAATGAGGGGTATAGATAAGGTAGATAGTCAACACCTTTTCCAAAAGGTAGGGGAGTCTAAAGCTAGAGGGCATAGGGTTAAGGTGAGAGGGGAGAGATACAAAAAGGTCCAGGGGGCAATTGTTTCACACAGAGGAATGTGAGTGTCTAGAGCGAGCTGCCAGAGGCAGTAGTAGAGTTGGGTACAATGTTGTTTTTAAAAAAGCATTTAGAAAGTTACATGGGTAAGATGGGTAGAGAGGGATATGGGCCAAATGCGGGCAATTGAGAGTAGCTTAGTGGTAAAAACTAGGCGGCACAGACAAGTTGGGCCGAAGGGCCTGTTTTCATGCTGTAAAGCTTTATGACCTCTATGACTCGATGGTAATCACTGTTTTACCATCACAACCTATAACCTTACCAGGACCTTTTCATTCCCCTGTGACCCTCCCTTTCATAATACACCAAAACTCCTAAATTAAACCTGGTCCTATGTGATGCGTTAGAGCTCCCCAAACTTTCTGCTACACTTCAGCAATGGATTCAGATATGCAGAAAAGATGTAACTAATTGTAGTTCCTTCTAAAGCAGGGAGACTATCAAATGGCACAAAAGGCAATTTTGGACTTTGCACATTGACTAATTGCTGGGGATTATATCCTCCAATTATTTGGAATGAATTCTTTGCATCAACCACCCATGCAACATTGCATCAATCACTGCGTGATTTCTTTCACTGAAGGGGCTTTCAGCTGTGGTATTTATAACAAAGGCGTTACTATTTTCTCAGGTATCTCTAAACTCATCCGTGCAAATTTCCTTCGATTATCAGTCGGAATTTTGCTGAAGCCCTTCCCAATCCATTTCTCCATGGTTTTGTTAATAATAACCCTTTTGTCCTTACTAGATATTATTGTAGACAGACTAATCTGGTCATCAGGTCTATAAAATGTAGAATGAATATATTTCTGTCTTCATCCCAAACCTTTGGGTTCATGGAAATGACCTTGTTCAAGTCACTTCCAAACTTCACCATTAGGCAACCATTCTCTGCTACCATCTTCCATTCCAGAAAGTCAGTGGATGAAGAATAGAACTGGAGACAATCTTTACAAACTTTATATTCATTTATCAAGTTACACATTACAAGAGGTTTACAGCATGGAAATAGCCAATGGAAGGCTTACAATAGGATGTGACAGAAATCACTTCTTAGTGATTTCATGCTTCTCACTAATCTCTTCCATTCACTTGTATTGCACTTGTATCCTTTATCAGGATTTTTAACCATTAACAAGTAGGATAAGCAAATTGTCTATGTAATTTGAAGATAATAGGCTTTTTGGCTCTCTGATTCTTATCCAATGCTATTCATTCTTTCACAACACTCTGATGAGAAAAAAGTTTTTGCTAAGGGATACGATAATATCCTGATCAGGTAAATTGCAGATCAGCTGACTTCCTAAACAATAATTACCTCGCCACGCTCCATACTAAGTTTCATTTGTGCCTTTTTTACAGAAGACAGAGGTTTACTCAATAGCATAGATGTGTCATTAGAGACTTTGTCAGTACTAATAGAAGTACTACATCCTTTAGGTTTGGTGATGCCAACATTATGAGATCCACTCCAAAGGTGTGCGGTTAGGTTGATTGGCCAATGCTAAATTGCCACTCAGTGTCATGGGGATTAGCAGAGTAAATATGTGGGGTTACGGGGAAATGCCCTGGGTGGGATTGTTGTCAGTGCAGGCTCATTGGGCCAGATGGTCTCCTTCTGCATAGTAGGCATTCTATAGTAAAATAAATTACTCTGTCTATTTTACATACATACTTGAACAACTCTCTTTCAAGACTTCATGGTGTTGGCATCATCAAACTGAAAGCATGTGGTACTTTCATATTTGTTAACCTGTGTTGATTTCCACTACTCAGTGAATCAAGAAAATATATTAACTAATCAGTTTTACATATCGTAGAAGTGCAAGTACTGTCCAACATTGCACAATTAAATGAGTCTGCATTCATCACAGGACTAAAACTCCTTGTTGCCCATATAATCTATTCATGTTCATCATCATTTTTATTCTCTTCACCATTCATTCTCACCGTGTATAATTGAGGACATTGGCTTACATCTTTGGACAGTTCATTGCATAATATACTTCAAGTCATACCTGAAGTGGCACGGTAGCACAGTGGTTAGCACTGCTGCTTCACAGCACCAGGGACCTGGGTTCGATTCCCGGCTTGGTCACTCTGTTTGGAGTTTGCTCATTCTCCCCTTGTCTGCGTGGGTTTCCTCCGGGTGCTCCGGTTCCTTCCCACATTCTGAAAGACGTGCTGGTTAGGTACATTGACCCGAACAGGTGCTGAACTGTGGCGACTAGAGGAATTACACATTAACTTCATTGCAGTGTTAATGTAAGCCTTACTTGTGACTCATAAATTAAAAAACATCCATTAACTCTTCCTTGGGCATTTATTAGCTAATATTGCTGTTCCAATTCTGTCTTTTGCTATAATAGTAAGTGCTCCTATAGGTGCTTTCATTATAATTGTATTCAATCCTTCTATTATTTTCTGCCCGTATCCAGTGACTATTCTGAAATCTGGCAATGATTGAGTTCTCTATTCTTTGTGTCACTTTGGAATGTTCCATTTGTTCCATGAGGCTAATGATCTTTCCCCCAGGAATTTTTTCAGGCAGCAAACATCTGATCCACAATGGCCTCTCTCTCTCTCTCTGAGAATGGAATGCCAGTTAAAAAAAGTAACAAATCCATATGAAATACCTTAGCACAATTCAGTAATTTAAACATTAGTACTGACCCAGGGATCACAAATTGAATTTTGTCAATCTTTTATCCAATTTGTTAAAGCCCATGATATATTGTTCCATGGAATACCCATCTGTTTTCTGAAATCTATCAAAGTCAGACCACACATTTAGCAGATCACCTTTCGCATAAATTCTCATCCATGAACTCTAATGTAATGTTCAAACCTTCATCACTTCCAAATGATGGGCATCCTGCTCATGAGATACTTTAACTTCTAACTTTACTTCTTACAGCAAGGAATATTGCCAAGGCTATGCCTTGTTTTCTCTTTGACAGGGACAAGAACCTTGTCCACATATCCACTTTACTTTTCCACTAGTCAGATGGTTCAGAATTGAAGAACATCAATGGATAAGTGTACTTTGGTAGTTTACACATTTGCTCACTGCCATTTTCCACAGTCATTATTGTGGAAAATGGCAGTGCTATCATTTCTAACCTTCACCGTGAGGCAAGTATTCTCTGCTACCATCCTCTATTCCAGAAAGTCAGTGGATGAAGAATAGAACTGGAGACAATCTTCACAAGCTTTATATTCATTTATCAAGTTACACATACAAGAGTCATTAGAGTCATAGGTGTTTACAGCATGGAACCAGGCCCTTCAACCCAACTTGTCCATGCCGCCCAGTTTTTACCATTAAGCTAGTCTCAATTGCCCACGTTTGGCCCATATCCCTCTATACCAATCTTACCCATGTAACTGTCTTAAATGCTGTTTAAAGACAAAATTGTAGCCACCTCTACTGTTACCTCTGGCAGCTCGTTCCAGACACACACCATTCTTTGTGTGAACAAATTGCCCCTCTGTATCCTTTTTTATCTCTCCCCTCTCACCTTAAACCAATGCCCTCTAGTTTTAGACTCCCCTATGTTTGGAAAAATATGTTGACTATCTACCTTATCTATGCCCCTCATTATTTTATAGACTTCTATAAGATCACCTCTAAGCCTCCTATGCTCCAGAGAAAAAAGGTCCCAGTCTATCCAGCCCCTCCTTATAATTCAAACCATCAAGTCCCAGTAGCATCCTAGAAAATCTTTTTTGCACTCTTTCTAGTTTAATAATATGCTTTCTATAATAGGGTGACCAGAACTGTACACAGTATTCCAAGTGTGGCCTTACCAATGTCTTATACAACTTCAACAAGACATCCTAACTCCTGCATTCAATGTTCTGACGAATGAAACTAAGCATGCCGAATGCCTTCATCACCACTCTGTCCACCTGTGGCTCCACTTTCAAGGAGCTATGAACCTATACCCCTAGATCTCTTTGTTATATAACTCTCTCCAATGCCCTACCATTAACTGAGTGAATCCTGCCCTGGTTTGATCTACCAAGATGCATCACCTCACATTTATCGAAATTAAACTCCATCTGCCATTCATCAGCCCACTGGCCTAATTGATCAAGATCCCATTGCAATCCTAGATAGCCTTCTTCACTGTCCACTATGTCACCAATCTTGGTGTCATCTGAAAACTTACTAACCATGCCTCCTAAGTTCTCATCCAAATCATTAATATAAATGACTAATAACAGTGGGCCCAGCACCGATCCCTGAGGCACATTGCTGATCACAGGCCTCCAGTTTGAAAAACAACCCTCTCCAACCACAACCATCTGTCTTCTGTCATCAAGCCAATTTTGTATCCAATTGGCTACCTGACCCTGGATCCTGTGCGATGTAACCTTATTCAACAACCTACCATGCGGTACCTTGTCAAAGGCCTTGCTAAAGTCCATGTAGACAATATTGGCTGCACTGCCCTTATCTGCCTTCTTGGTTACCCCTTCAAAAACCTCATTTAAATTTGTGAGACATGATTTTCCACTCACAAAGCCATGCTGACTATCCCTAATCAGTCCTTGCCCCGCAACCCCCATCTCTGACCTTCCAACCCCTGACCCCCCACCCCTGATGGCTGGCCTCTCGGACATCCCCGGCAAGCCCCGATGTTGCCACGGTCCCAGGCTGGCACTGCCCAAGGGGCAACCCTGACCTCCCAGGGGGCCCTCATTGGCAGGGGTCAGGCCACCTGTTCCCCATCAGTAGGAAGCAATGGTAAACCCCGCTCGAGAGAACCATTCCAGGGGGTGGGGGCTGGAGGGGTGGGGAGTGGGGGAGTAGGGGGTGGGGGTGGGGGAGTGGGGGGGGTGGGGGGTGAGGGGGTGGGGGTGGGGGTTTGGGGGCAGGGGAGGTGGCTAGTGGGCCCGGAAACCTCAGTCCAAGGCCCGCTAATGAAATGGAAATGGCGATTTCCATATTATAATCAACTCTGCGCCGATTTCCAGCACAGAGTTGATTGCGTCGGAAATCCTAGTGCTGGGGACTTGCGGAGGCCATGGCATTCAGTAGTGATTGTGGAAAATGGCAGTGAGCAAATGTGTAAACTATCAAAGCATGCTTATCCATTGTTTTTCTTCAATTCTGAACCATATGACAAAAAATAAAAATAAAATAAATGGATGTATGGACAAGGTTCTTGTCCCCACCAAAGAGAAAAAGATAAGTTTTGTGTGGAAAATTTGTCCCTGCAGAGCCAGGAGTGCTTCTCCTTGTCTCCATAGTATTCATGATTGACTCTTCCCATGCACCCTACCGGCCCAAAATCTGCCATTCCAAATTATCCCGAGATGTAGCCTTGGGTGCTGCTGTCAAGACGAGTGGCACAAAATACATCTTAAAAAAGATAGTTGATCTACCTATGGAAGATGCTGCCCAAATTGAGGCCTGAGCCCATTGGCTGCACATTGCAACTGTCTCATTCCCAGAAGGGAAAAACTGTAAAAACCGGGAAATAAGCATACTGGTCCAAACTGTTTTTTTTCCCTCCTGGGTTATGTTCCCACCTGAAACTGGGATAGTTTGGAGAAATTGTTCTCGTTGGAGGGAAGAAGGTTGAGAGAAGACATGATAGAGGGGATTGGACAGAGTAGATAAGGAGAAAGTGTTCACACTCGTAAGAGGATCGAGAACGAGAGGACACAGATTTAAAGTGATTTTTAAAAGAAGTAAACGTGATGGGAGAAAAAACTTCTTCACATAATGAGTGGTGGCACGGTGGTTAACACTGTTGCCTCACAGTGCCAGAGACCCGGGTCAATTCCAACCTTGGGTGACTGTGAGGAGTTTGCACGTTCTCCCCGTGTCTGCGTGGGTTTCCTCCGGGGTGCTACAGTTTCCTCCCACACTCCAAAGATGTGCAGGTTAGGTTGATTGGCCATGATGAATTGCCCCTTAGTGTCAGGGGGATTAGCAGAGTAAATACACTGAATTACAGGGATAGGGCCTGGATAGAATTGTTGTCGGTGCAGGCATGATGGGCTGA
The DNA here is from genome assembly GCF_964213995.1 of Mustelus asterias. NCBI lineage: Eukaryota > Metazoa > Chordata > Chondrichthyes > Carcharhiniformes > Triakidae > Mustelus > Mustelus asterias. The sequence goes on along the minus strand of NC_135807.1, from coordinate 84,543,290 downwards.
ATGGCCTCCTTCTGCACTGTAGGTATTCTATGATTCTATGAGTGCTTCGGGTCTAGAATGTACTGCCCAGAAGTGCTGTGGAGGCAGGTTCAATAGAGCCATTCAAGAGGGCATTAGATGATTACTTGAATAGAAACAATGTACAGGAGCATAGGGAAAGGACAGGGGAGTAGAACGAAACCGTGATGCTTGTTTGGAGTGCAGACACGATGGGCCAATTGACCTCTTTCTGCACCATAGCGATTTTGTGACTCTGTGAGTACTGACAGATTTCTATCTCGAGATCTTTATTGAAATGTGGATTTCAGCCAAATAGAAACCTTTATTTAACTGATGTTATTTGGACTGTAATCAAACCATTTTCATCCCCAGAATAGGAGTCAATTCTCCAAACTCAATACAATTTGCCAGGTGATTTTATCAGATCCATTTCATGCATTCTTCTGACGATGTGGAAACTCTTGATTTATTATTCACATTGCCCATCCATTTTCACTGACAATTCAGCAAATAAACCAAGCAGATTTCCCAATTACAATTAAACCAAGCAGATTTCCTGATTACAATTAAACCAAGCAGATTTCCTGATTTCAAATAAACCAAGCAGATTTCCTGATTTCAAATAAACCAAGCAGATTTCCTGAATACAATTAAACCAAGCAGATATCCCGATTAGACAAGAATTTTTCAAACTGTCAAGAAGTTTCATTAAGATAAAGATTTGATTTGATTTATTATTGTCACATTTATTAGTATACAGTGAAAAGTATTGTTTCTTGCACGCTATACAGACAAAGCATACCATTCATAGAGAAAGAAAGGAGAGAGTTCAGAATGGAGTGTTACAGTCATAGCTAGGGTGTAGAAAAAGATCAATTTAATGCAAGGTAGGTCCATTCAAAAGGCAAAATACTGCGGATGCTGGAAACTGAAGCAAAAACGGAAAAATGCTGGTAAATCTCAGCAGGTCTGACAGCATCTGTGGAGAGAGAATAGAGCCAATGGCCAGAATTTTACCGGCATGCCTGCCCCAATTCTGGGGCCGGGTGAGGCTCGGAGAACAGCATTCTCCATCGGCCTCGGGCGGGATCGTACGAACCTTGGGCGGATGTGCTGGTAAAATTCCGCCCTACATTTTGAGTCTGAATGATCCAGACTCAAAACGTTAGTTTTATTCGGCTCTCCACAGATGCTGTCAGACCTGCTGAGATTTTCCAGTGTTTTCTGTTTTTGTGTTGAAGAAGTTTCATTAATAGCATGTTTGGAAACCCAGTTATCTGTGACATTCTTTGCCTTGTTTCACTAATTGAAGGAGGAATGAATACAGAATGATTCTTAAATAGCTTCCTGCATTATTATCTTCCAGTGAATGCAGTCTACTGCATGTTGTAATATTGTCCAAATAACATACATTCAGGCACTGCAACCCATACAGATTTACAGGGTGAAAAGACCTTCAGCTGGAACTTAACAATGAGCTTGTTTCACAACACTGTTGTTTTAAAAAAGTGAAACATTACTGCCTGCAAACATGAAAAGGTTATTCATCAAAATGTCTCGGGATCCAGAAACAGTTATTGAGACCTGGAGCCTAGCTGAATACAGTTACAATTTTATGATTTTGATTTATCAGCCTTCAGTTGAATGTAGATTGCTATTCAAAAACTCAACAACTATATGTTTTACTGTTTTATCTATAGCATATCTAATCAGTTTTGTTTCATAATGTGCAAAATGATTAAACATTGAAAATGAGAGAGGTAAATCAATAGCAAACTGTACACATGCAATGCCATAGTAACCACAGTTCCATCAATCAAATATTTGGGCCTTATCATTTGAGTGCATCTAGACTCACCAAACCTTCAAGTCTCATAGAAGCTATTGATGGATGTGTCATTAAAATGTAACATAATAAGTGAAACCAAAAGAGCTAACAGCTTGTCATGTAAAAAGCTGCTGCCGTGCAGTGATATTGAACGTGACTCTATGGAAGCTCATTCTGAATTCAATTAAGTTCTGTCGGTGATTCAAGAGTAAAAGTTGCAGGACATCCCAATGGTCTACAATGTTTTAATTTCACAGCTGAAGTAGTTTTGTCATATTGTCAGCTGAACTTTGATCATTTGTCATTATTGAGGTATTTTGGAATAGGGCCTTACTGCTACTGTTCACAAATGTTTTCAGAGTCACCTGAGGCGTTGGATTTAAGATAGTAAATATTCATATGGACCAGAAAAATTGCTGCTTTATGCTGAATTAACTAATCCCAGCTGGGACAGACATAGTAATTGGCCTCAGTGCCTCTGGGCTGAGAAAAATGAAATCCAGGGTTTCCATTACTGCCTCTTACCTTGCTGTAAACTGTATGTATGTGTGTGTGCATACAGACATGTGTAATCAACTGTTTGTGTGTATGTGTGTGTGTGTACGTGGGCACACATTAATGAAGGTGCCAGCTAAGGGTCCAGGCTATTATGTTCACCATCATAGAATCATGGAATAGAATCAGAACAGAATCATATAATCCCTACAATGCAGAAGGAGGCCATGCAGCCCATCGTGCCTGCACTGACAACAATCCCACCCAGGCTCTATCCTATGGGCAAACAGGTTAGTGACAATCAATGCCTTGGGTCACATAGCAGAAATTGTCAATTGGATGAATGTGGAACTGTACCTTTGCACGATTAAGTCCCTACAGGAGAGCACAAAAGGAGTGTTTGCTAGAGTGGTTGGGGAGGGTTTAAACTAATATGCCAGGGGGATGGGAACCTATGTAAGGAGTCTGAGAAGGAAGGAGCAAGGACAAAATGTGGGGAGAAGGTTCCAACTACATCAAAAATCAGGAAAAAAGTTAAAAGGAAGGAGAACTCAGGAAATGTTATTAATGGAAGTATTAGAATTCAAAAAGAAGGTACAAAAACTAGCATAAGGGCACTTTATCTGAATGCTCGTAGCATTCGAAACAAGGTAAATGAGTTGACGGAACAAATCATTGTGAACGAGTATGATTTGGTGGCCATTACAGAGACATGGTTGCAGGATGGTCATGACTGGGAGTTGAATATCCAGGGCTATCAAACTGTTCAGAGGGACCGACAGGAAGGTGGTGTAGTTCTGATATTTAAGGATGACATCAGGGCAATAGTGAGAGATGATATAGGTTCTATGGAAAAAAAGGTTGAATCCATTTGGGCAGAAATTAGAAATAGTAAAGAGAAAAAGTCACTGATAGGCGCAGTCTATAGGCCACCAAATAATAACATCATGATGGGGCGAGAAATAAACAAAGAAATAATTGATGCATGTAAAAATGGTACAACAATTATCATGGGGGGTTTTAATCTACATATCAATTGGTCAAACCAGATCGGTCAAGGCAGCCTTGAGGAGGAGTTCATAGAATGTATCCGTTATAGCTTCCTTGAACAGTATGTAATGGAACCGACAAGGGAGCAAGCTAGCCTAGATCTGGTCCTGTGCAATGAGACGGGAATAATTAATGATCTTACAGTTAGGGATCCTCTTGGAAGAAGCGATCACAGTATGGTTGAATTTAAAATACAGATGGAACGTGAGAAGGTAAAATCCAATACCAGTGTCTTGTGCTTAAACAAAGGAGACTACAAAGGGATGAGGGAGGAGTTGGCTAAGGTAGACTGGGAGCAAAACCGTTATGGTGGGACAATTGAGGAACCGTGGAGGACTTTCAAAGCGATCTTTCACAGTGCTCAGCAAAAATATATACCAGTGATGAGGAAGGACTTTAGAAAGAGAGATAATCAGCCATGGATATCTAAGGAAATAAAGGAGGGTATCAAATTGAAAGAAAATGCATACGAAGTGGCAAAGATTAGTGGGAACCTAGAGGATTGGGAAATCTTTAAAGGTCAGCAGAAAGCCACGAAAAAAGCTATAAAGAAAAGTAAGATGGATTATAAGAGTAAACTAGCTCAGAATATAAAAACAGATAGCAAAAGTTTTTACAAATATATAAAACGAAAAAGAGTGGCTAAAGTAAACCCTGGTCCTTTAGAGGATGAGGAGGGGGAGGTAATAACTGGAAATGAGAAAATGGCTGAGGCATTGAACAGGTATTTTGTGTCGGTCTTCACAGTGGAAGACACAAATAACATGCCAAAAATTGATGACAGGAAGGCTATGGCAGGTGAGGACCTGAAACTATCATTATCACGAAAGAGGTAGTGTTGGGCAAGTTAATGGGGCCAAAGGTAGAAAGTCTCCTGGCCCTGATGGAATGCATCCCAGGGTACTAAAAGAGATGGCGGGAGAAATAGCAAATGCACTAGTGGTAATTTACCAAAATTCGCTGGACTCTGGGGTGGTTCCCGCAGATTGGAAAACAGCAAATGTGACACCACTGTTTAAGAAAGGAGGTAGACAAAAGGTGGGTAACTATAGGCCAGTTCGCTTAACTTCTGTAGGAAGGAAAATGCTTTAACCTATCATCAAGAAAGAAATAGCGAGACATCTGGATATAAATTGTCCCATTGGTAAGACGCAGCATGGGTTCATGAAGGGAAGGTCATGTTTGACTAATTTGGTGGAATTCTTTGTGAACATTACATGTGCAGTGGACAATGGGGAACCTGTGGATGTGGTTTCATCTGGATTTCCAGAAGGCATTTGACAAGGTGCCGCACCAAAGACTGCTGCATAAGATAAAGGTGCATGGTGTTACAGGTAATGTATTAGCATGGATAGAGGATTGGTTAACTAACAGAAAGCAAAGAGTGCGGTAAATGGGTGTTTTTCTGGTTGGCGATCAGTGACTAGTGGTGTGCCTCAGGGATCAGTGTTGGGACCGCAATTGTTTCTGATTTACGTAGATGATTTGGAGTTGGGGACCAAGTGTAATGTGTCAAAATTTGCAGATGACACTAAGATGAGTGGCAGAGCAAAGTGTACAGAGGATGTTGAATGTCTGCAAAGGGATATAGATAGTCTAAGTGATTGTGCCAGGGTTTGGCAGATGGAGTACAATGTTGGTAAATGTGAGGTCATCCGTTTTGGTAGGAATAACAGCAAAATGGACGAATATTTAAATAGTAAAAAATTGCAGCATACTGCTGAGCAGAGGGACCTAGGTGTCCTTGTGGAAGAATCTCAAGGAGTTGGTTTGCAGGTGCAGCAAGTAATTAAGAAGGCAAATGGAATTTTGTCTTTCATTGCTAGAGGGAAGGAGTTTAAAAACAGTGAGGTTATGTTACAAATATATAAGGTGCTAGTGAAGCCACACCTGGAGTACTGTGTACAGTTTTGGTCTCCTTACTTGAGAAAGGACATACTAGCACTGGAGGGAGTGCAGAGGAGATTCACTAGGTTGATTCTGGAGTTGAGAGGATTGGCTTATGAGGAGAGACTGAGTAGACTGGGGCAATTCTCATTGGAATTCAGAAGAATGAGGGGAGAAACATACAAGATTATGAAGGGAATAGATAAGAGAGGCAGGGAAGTTGTTTCCACTGGCAGGTGAAACTAGAACTAGGGGGCATAGCCTCAAAATAAGGGGAGCAGATTTAGGGCTGAGTTGAGGAGGAACTTCTCCACACAAAGGGTTGTGAATCTGTGGAATTCCCTGCCCAGTGAAGCAGTTGAGGCTATCTCATTGAATGTTTTTAAGGCAAGGATAGATAAATTTTTGAACAGTAAAGGAATTAAGCATTATGGTGAGCGGGTGGGTAAGTGGAGCTGAGTGCACGAAATGATCAACCATGGTGTGGGAAAGAAGGGTTCTTTTTCATGGGACACTGGCATCAGTTTTGGGGCAGGGGGGACCTATACCGTTGGGATGGTCTCCACCTGGACCGAGCTGGGATCAGTGTTCTGGCGAAGAGAGTAAATGGGGTGGTCAATAGGACTTTAAACTAGAGATTGGGGGGGAAGGGAAAGTCAGGGAACCAAGAGGTGAAGGAATCAGTGGGAAGCGTAGCTGCTTAGGATTACAAAAAATCACGAAAAGACAGCACTCAGGAGAGGTTACGATAGTCCCCATCTCACAAAATATGACACAGTGTCTGGAAAGGCTCAGTAGACCAAGGTCCACCACACTACGAAAACAAAAAGGGACGGTCAATAGGGAATTAAAGGTGCTATATTTAAATGCCCGCAGTGTCCGGAACAAGATAGATGAGCTTGTGGCCCAGATTGTGACTGGCAGGTATGATGTGGTAGGCATCACAGAGACGTGGTTGCAGGGGGTTCAGGACTGGCAGTTAAACATCCAGGGATTCACAACCTATCGAAAAGACAGAGGGGTGGGTAGAGGGGGCGGGGTTGCCTTGTTAATTAGAAATGAAATTAAATCAATAGCACTAAACGACATAGGGTCAGACGATGTGGAGTCTGTGTGGGTAGAGTTGAGGAACCACAAAGGCAAAAAAACCATAATGGGAGTTATGTACAGGCCTCCTGACAGTGGTCAGGACCAGGGGCACAAAATGCACCACGAAATAGAAAGGGCATGTCAGAAAGGCAAGGTCACAGTGATCATGGGGGATTTCAATATGCAGGTGGACTGGGTAAATAATGTTGCCAGTGGACCCAAAGAAAGGGAATTCATTGAATGTTTACAGGATGGCTTTTTGGAACAGCTTGTGATGGAGCCCACGAGGGAACAGGCTATTCTGGACTTAGTGTTATGTAATGAGCCAGACGTGATAAAAGATCTTAAAGTAAGGGAACACTTAGGAAGCAGTGATCATAATATGGTAGAATTCAGTCTGCAATTTGAAAGAAGGAAGGCAGAATCAGATGTGAAGGTTCTACAGTTAAATAAAGGTAATTACAGGCGCATGAGGGAGGAACTGACAAAAATCGACTGGAAGCAGAGCCTAATGGGAAAGACAGTAGAACAGCAATGGCAGGAGTTTCTGGGAGTAATTGAGGACACAGTGCAGAGGTTCATCCCAAACAAAAGAAAGGTTATCAGAGGGGGGATTAGGCAGCCATGGCTGACAAAGGAAGTCAGGGAATGCATCAAGGCAAAAGAGAGAGCCTATAATGTGGCAAAGAGTAGTGGGAAGTCAGAAGATTGGGAAGGCTATAAAAACAAACAGAGGATAACAAAGAGAGAAATAAGGAAGGAGAGGATCAAATATGAAGGTAGGCTAGCCAGTAACATTAGGAATGATAGTAAAAGTTTCTTTAAATACATTAAAAACAAACGGGAGGCAAAAGTAGACATTGGGCCGCTCCAAAATGACGCTGGTAATCTAGTGATGGGAGACAAGGAAATAGCTGAGGAACTTAATAAGTACTTTGCGTCAGTCTTCACAGTAGAAGACATGAGTAATATCCCAACAATTCAGGAAAGTCAGGGGGCAGAGTTGAATATGGTTGCCATCACAAAGGAGAAAGTGCTAGAGAAACTAAAAGGTCTGAAAATTGATAAATCTCCAGGCCCAGATGGGCTACATCCTAGAGTTCTAAAGGAGATAGCTGAAGAAATAGTGGAGGCGTTAGTTATGATCTTTCAAAAGTCACTGGAGTCAGGGAAAGTCCCAGAGGATTGGAAAATCGCTGTTGTAACCCCACTGTTCAAGAAGGGAACAAGAAAAAAGATGGAAAATTATAGGCCAATTAGCCTAACCTCAGTTGTTGGCAAAATTCTAGAATCCATCGTTAAGGATGAGATTTCTAAATTCTTGGAAGTGCAGGGTCGGATTAAGACAAGTCAGCATGGATTTAGTAAGGGGAGGTCGTGCCTGACAAACCTGTTAGAGTTCTTTGAAGAGATAACAAATAGGTTAGACCAAGGAGAGCCAATGGATGTTATCTATCTTGACTTCCAAAAGGCCTTTGACAAGGTGCCTCACGGGAGACTGCTGAGTAAAATAAGGGCCCATGGTATTCGAGGCAAGGTACTAACATGGATTGACGATTGGCTGTCAGACAGAAGGCAGAGAGTTGGGATAAAAGGTTCTTTCTCAGAATGGCAACCGGTGACAAGTGGTGTCCCGCAGGGTTCAGTGTTGGGGCCACAGCTGTTCTCTTTATATATTAACGATCTAGATGACGGGACTGGGAGCATTCTGGCCAAGTTTGCCGATGATACAAAGATAGGTGGAGGGGCAGGTAGTATTGAGGAGGTGGGGAGGCTGCAGAAAGATTTAGACAGTTTAGGAGAGTGGTCCAAGAAGTGGCTGATGAAATTCAACGTGGGCAAGTGCGAGGTCGTACACTTTGGAAAAAAGAATAGAGGCATGGACTATTTTCTAAACGGTGACAAAATTCATAATGCTAAAGTGCAAAGGGACTTGGGAGTCCTAGTCCAGGATTCTCTAAAGGTAAACTTGCAGGTTGAGTCCGTAATTAAGAAAGCAAATGTAATGTTGTCATTTATCTCAAGAGGCTTGGAATACAAAAGCAGGGATGTACTTCTGAGGCTTTATAAAGCACTGGTTAGGCCCCATTTGGAGTACTGTGAGCAATTTTGGGCCCCACACCTCAGGAAGGACATACTGGCACTGGAGCGGGTCCAGCGGAGATTCACACGGATGATCCCAGGAATGGTAGGCCTGACATACGATGAACGTCTGAGGATCGTGGGATTATATTCATTGGAGTTTAGGAGGTTGAGGGGAGATCTGATAGAAACTTACAAGATAATGAACGGCTTAGATAGGATGGACGTAGGGAAGTTGTTTCCATTAACAGGGGAGACTAGGACGCGGGGGCACAGCCTTAGAATAAAAGGGAGTCACTTTAGAACAGAGATGAGGAGAAATTTCTTCAGCCAGAGAGTGGTGGGTCTGTGGAATTCATTGCCACAGAGGGCTGTGGAGGCCGAGACGTTGAGCGTCTTCAAGACAGAAATTGATAAATTCTTGATTTCTCGAGGAATTAAGGGCTATGGGGAGAGAGCGGGTAAATGGAGTTGAAATCAACCATGATTGAATGGTGGAGTGGACTCGATAGGCCGAATGGCCTTACTTCCGCTCCTATGTCTTATGGTCTTATGGTCTTATGGTCTTATTGAATGGTGGAGCAGGCTTGAGGGGCCGGATGGCCTACTCCTGCTCCTAGTTCTTATTTTCTTAAAAAGGGAATAAATAAAACCCAAAATTTTGCCAGTCCTTTGGAGACAGCATTGGAGATAGGAGGGATGGGAAAATGGTGATGGAAGGTGCCAGGATACAAGTCGGATATGTTCCCACCATCAGGGGATATTCCTTTATTCAATTCATTCAAGAGATGTGGGCTTCAAAGGGTAGGCCTGCATTTATCGCATATCTCTATTGCCCTTGAGAAGGTGGTGGTGAGTTGCCTTCTTTGCAGCTCCCACTGGTGAGAATAATAGCGTTTAGCTGGCCACTGACCAGAGGCAGGCAGCCAATTAAGGAATTAATTGGCCTATTGAAGGCCATGTTACCATCATGCCTCCATATTTTACTGGTATTGGAGCAGCTCAACCCTACTGGGTGAAGAGTACACCAGCTGCATTGAGGTGGCATCCTGGTAGCTTCTCAGGGGGCCATCCTCTCCAGAGGCTCCATAACCCACAGTGGAACCCCTCCCCTGTGGCAATGGCTAACCCCTGACCCCAACACCATCACTGACACATCAATATTTTTTTCTGCTGGTTGGTCAAGGGTGCCCCATTGTGAAGGTAGCTTCTCTTTCCTCTTCCAGCTCAGTAGTGGTCACCTCTATCGATGTCACTGCCGAGGCCACAGAGCTGCCGGCCCTCTGATTGGGCCAGTGGCTTGGAGAGGCAGCCCACCATCTTTAATGGGATTAATGGCAATTCTGGTGGTGGCCTCTTAATTGTCCGAACCCAGTAAAATCGTCATCAAGGTCCTGGCATTCACCCACACACACTTGGGATCTGCAATGTGTCCGGATACCAAGATTCAAGGCATGCAGATAAAATCATTCAAAAAGGCCCTTAATAAAACTTAGTTTACTGCCACCTTTGCCATGCAATCATATTGTAATTACAATCACAATTCTATATTTTTTGTAAGAAACTATTTGCAGACATTACTGTCTAAAGATCTGTCATTGCTTTACTTGGAGATGTCTGAAACCTATGATGTGTAGTGACTGTTTAGACTTAGTCCTTGTTCAACAATATCAAGTCAATTTATCACTTCCACTTCACAATCATGTCATATCTTCCTTGGGTTATTTTGAAGGATGGCTTTTAAAGTTATGAACGTTACACTTCTACTGCCAAATTTCTGTCATAAGATTTACTTGTTAGAAATTCCTTTAAAGTAACAAATTCAAACACAAAAACAAAATAACACTCCTTGATCAAAATAAACCCCTTACCTTTCTTATACTTTCTGGCACAAAATTCCAGAGCCTCGAAAGTTCCATTCTTAGCTAGGATTTGTCAAGAATTTGAAGCAGAATCGAGTTACTCTAAAGATGTGCGGGTTAGGTAGATTGACCATGCTAAATTTACCAGGGGGATTAGCAGGGTACATGCGTGGGGTTACGTGTATAGGGCCTGGGTGGGATTGTTGTCGGTGCAGGCTCGATGGGCTGAATAGTTTCCTTCAGCACTGTAGGGATTCTATGATTGGATGACTCTACACTCTGCTCCAAAGTAACTAGATTCTGCCCCATTTTTCATTGTTCTTTCAATTCAGAAGGGAGAGGCTGTGAATGGATCTTCTTCAAACCCCTCTTATATTAAGGAAGTTCATGACGGAGCGAGGTTCTTGGTCTATGGGCCTCAACACAACTTGTTTCAGCTCAGAGCTGGTGTGAGCATCGTGATGAAACTTTGGATGGATTGAGGCCTGGGCAAGATGCTCTTTGGAGAGTCAGTGCAGATTCGATGAGCCAAATTAACTCCTTCTGCATGATAGGGATTCTACGATTCTACGATTCTATAGATTTCCTTTCATTTCTCTTCCTCCTAGGATGAACCTTCACGTTATAGATGCCTTTGTTATCTCAGTGTTGGAACCAGGCATTATGAAAGATTATAAGGAGTTTTCTTTTTGCCTGGACTCTTCTTCCACTTACAACCCTGCATATCATTAATTTTTGTAGCACCAAGTGAGACTGTTTGATTCTGTAGCATTGTTGGCCAACTCTTGAATATCTGTAGTGAATTGAACTTGACAGCAGCACTTAGATTTGCCTCTGAGGTAGACGCCAAAGAAAAGGCACAATTGAAATGGGTGCTTACCAAGAATAGGTTAGTAATTTTGCCTGAGGAAAATGGAATGACGTTTAGAAGGTTTGCTTCCTTTTTGGTTGGGAACACCAACAATAAGAAAGTGGTTTATTAAATGTTTCTATCACCATTGTCCCGATGTCCTTTTTCATTATTAGTAACAAAACTGAGATTATTGAAAGAATACCAGTTAGTGAGAAGACAATTGTGAAGGAGGAGTTATGGTCTCTCGGCACTGAAAATCAATTCACCCCAGAGAAATATTCAGTTACAGCAATTTAATTCTACGTGCCAATAATTTTGAGATCAAGTAACAATATTGGAGAACAAAATCCATTCCTTTGAAGCAATTTGAAGAAAGCTTTTTGGGTGAAAAATGTACTTGTTGCAAAGAGTTCATTGAATCATTAAATCCCTACAGTGCAGAGGAGGCCCATCGAGTCTTCACCGACTCCCTGACCTACCCAGACCCTCACCCCAGCCCTATTCCTGTAACCCTACACATTTACCATGGATAATCCACGTAATATATACTTCTTTGGACACTAAGGGGCAATTTAGCATGGCTTATCCACCTAGTAATGCATTCCAAGTAATCATTTATGGAAAGGTATTTTGCCCTCCCCCCATCCATCCAACACTTGTGTAGGTTGGAAAATGGCAATTTTGTTAAGTTTCTACGTTTATTTAGTAGTGTCACAAGTAGGCTTCACTAAACTGCAATGAAGTTATTGTGAAAATCCCTTAGTTGCCACACTCCGGCACCTGTTCGGGTACACTGAGGGAGAATTTAGCATGACCAATACACCTGACCAACACATCTTTTGGAATGTGTGAGGAAACCGGAGTGCCTGGAGGAAACCCATGCAGACACGGGGCAAACATGCAGACTCCACACAGACAGTGAACCTAACCGGGAATCGAACCCTGGTCGCTGGCGCTGTGAGACAGCAGTGCCAACCATATTGTGCTGACTGAAATGTTTCCATTTGTGCTCATGGTGTACTGAAAACTCAGGAAGTTTATCTTTTATGTGAACTGTTCTTCTTTCTCCATTCCATGCTTGGATGCACATGGTTACAGTTATTAGGTTTATAAAATTGTTGGACAGAACCTTCCAGCTGTTCACGCCAGCAGGATTTTCTGGTCCTGCTGCAGTGAATGGCGATTTGGCTGAGCGCCAAATTCTCTGTTCTTGCTTGCAGCGACAGGGGGGCGCCAGTAAAGCCCCACCCATCATGTTTTGGGACTGCGCCTATAGTTTAAGATAAAATGAAGGGGGTTAATTCAAATGTACATACAATTCATATGATCTATAGGCTGACAGGCCAAGTGAAATCAAGAAAAGTGAAACCTCTTCTAGCTGCTAGCTCTTCTTGTGGTTTGAGTATAAAGGGGACCCCTAATGTTTTACTGGGAAGAAGGTCCAAGGAGTTTACACTCAGAAACAATGACAATAGCCTTTGTGCTAACAGTAAATAAATTGTGAATTGCCAAAGTGCCAGAGAAGAATGAGAAATGTCAAATGTTAAATTGCCCATTTACTTCCAAGGTAAAGTACAGTTGGAGGCTCAAGGATAGATAAACAGAATTTCTATCTGGATACAAGGTCCATGTGGTATATATTACAATGGAGGTGGATTATGAGATTGGAAGGGTAAGAACTGGTCCAGAAAACTAACAGACAAGGTTAGTCTGCCAGGCTGCTGGCGAGAGAGAGCTACTACATGTAGCAAGGTGATATGGTTCATCATCCAGGAATGTGGGTGGGAACTTGCACTTAGAATTTAAAAATAAATTCACATGGAGTTAAAGCAAGATTGGGAGATTTGCATAGCTTGTGCTAGAGGAAGAATCTCCAGTGGAACAAACCTCAATGTGAAAGACTGTTCTGAGATTAAAAGTTAAGAAATAGTTGGTAAGGAAAAAACAGGTGCATATTGTTCATCCTACCCATCCTAACCCCCCCCCCCGGTAGATATTTTGATTGGCAGTTTGTCCACTTTAAAAAGGGCTGCTCGACAGCGATAATATGCTGGGCAGAGCCTTAACAAGCTGGGAGTGGGACTTCTGCTCCTTGAGAGCTGCTGGCAAATCTGATCTTCCGGCAGCTGAGTAGACTCAGTAGCATGAGATTTCAATAATGGCCACTCTTGGGGCTACAAACAAGTCCCAAGAAGAAGACCCATGGATACAGGTGTAAGAAAGTTGCGATAAAAGGAGGATTAAACATTTGAATAGAAGGAAACTGATAGGGATTCAGCTGCACCAACCACTTTTGATCTACTGATTAGCCTAGTAACAGAGTGAACAGATATTTTACTTAAGTTGAAGTGGAGAACAATAGGACATAGAATTGTTAGAGTTAAAGATTTAGCTGGTAGGAGTCCAAAAGGCAAAGTAAGAATGCATGTCACACTTAAATGCTAAAAGAGTGACTTCTAAGACTAGTTGTTCAGATCAGACAAGATCAAAATGGATAAACTATATATCAGTGGGCAGGGCTAGTCCTTTGCTGGAGGAGAACAGCTGATAGCCATACCTAGCTGGAAGCAGAGCTCGCCTAAAAGCAAGATTGCTGCTTTAAATCCCAGAGATTCTATTCTGAAGTAAAATAAAAGGTTTCCCAAAAGACAGACACAGGTTGTGTGTGGTAATTACTTTTGGATTTGGCTCATGGTGTTAAAACCTATGGGATGTTGTTTTGTGGAAGGTACATTCTCGGAGTTTAGGTAAGTAGGTGGATTCATAACGTGCGTAATTCAAGTATACTATGTGTGTAGCAATTATTGTAGTTCATTATAGTTTTTGTTGTATATTGTTGCATTTCTGGTTGTGTTAATTTTTTTTACATTTTCCAAGTTTCCTTTCTTGGATTTGGGATACCCTCACATTTAACATCAGCAGCATTTTTAACACAGGGCAGAAAGGTAAATCCAGGGTTTTTATTTGGGGAGGGATTGGGGACAATGACATGGTGGGGGGGGGGGGCGGTTTGTTAGTGAGGGGATTGAGGGTTGTGTTCTAGAGGCCGGGTAGAACCATAATGGAGGGTATCATCTTGGGGGTGCCCCTGATGGGGATAAAGGAGGTGTCTTCTGACATTTTATCCTGAATTGGGAAAGTATCTGGCTGGCTATTTTCACCTTACCCGCCCACTGCATTATGGCCACAGAGAAGTAAATATGTCCTTTAGTGGTAATTAATTGGTAATTCGTGGTCTTAAGGGTAGGCAGACTGTCTGATCTGTCGTCTTCCCATTATAACATGGGGGACAGCTTGGGGATGCGCAGGATGGCAGCGGGTTTTATATATACTGATGAGAGCCATAAAATCATCCCAGCACACCCTTGACTTTTTCAGTTGGAAATGTGACAAACAATGTCAGATTAATATGGTCTGGGTAAGTGGGCTATGTAAAGTTGTGCAGTGCAACATTGGAGCTGCATTTTCTCTCTCCATGCTAATCAGTACAGCTCTGGATTTACAGTCATCCATTTTCTTTCAGCCATTTGTTTTATGTGCGTCTGCCCGCTGAATTACAAAGGCCAGTGTATTATGACAGCAATCTCTCAGCTTTTTATTGTTCAGTTATATAAATGAAATGCAGACATTAATTGTTGCCCCTAAGGTGTCTTAAAGTCCTATTTAAGAGTATCTAATATTCGGTTTGATAATCTATTCATTTAGAATAAAATTGAAGATAATTTGTATTCTGATCTCTTGGGGAATTATACTGTTAAGCTGATCAGCAATATAATGCCAAGTACAAGACATTGTCTTAATTTTATTATTTTACACCTTCAGTTTTCATTTGCAATAGGCATTATGCATTAGCAAAACTAATCAGAAGTTTCAATGAAATATTACAGGAAGACCCTGGGCATTGCACCATATACTTTTGTGTATGATAATGAAGTAGCATGGCAGACGGGGAGTTTACTGTGGAATTACCTCGACTGGAATGCAATCAAATTTGTATAGTTATTTTCAAATAATAATCACAACTGATTGCTGCTCAGGAGTATTCTGATGCGAAAACATTGAATATTCCAGCAAGCAGGAGGTACCACCGATGAAAAATATTTTAATCTTCAAAGTGCATCTTTATAAATTTAAACATCACACAAAAATGGGATAAGATTTGAACTGCAGCTTTCATTGATCAGGTAAATCATTCTTTGTTTCTTGTCTGATCATGTTTAATATCTGAGGGAATGCTTTGACACTTATGTCTTCTGTAAAGTGTGAATTATTGACGAGGATGTCACTTCTAATGCTGGTTTTTCAGTTTGGTTTTCACTATCCTGCTGTTGTTTATTTCTGTAATGGAAAGATGCGGGTGAATACGCTGCCATGTATTAATGATGCAGACTAAGCGTTCACTGTACTTTGTGATCCTGATTTGTTCCTGATGCATTCCAAATTTGAGTTAGCCTTATTTAATTGCCTATTAATTTTTTTTTGTTTGTTTTTATACTTTTGAATAGGATGGTTTCTGATTGAATGATCAGTCTTTTTTTATGCATTGCATGTGTAATAGTTGTAGTATAAAGGACTGGATCAAATAGGGTTAACCTGGACTGAGTGATGTAAAAGAACACATGACCTGCATCTAAGGGTCAGTAGTGTTCATAGAATCCCAACAGTGTAGAAGAAGGCCATTCAACACATAGGGTGGGGTATAATGTCCTCACTTGTCCCGAAACTGTGAAATCCCACCCTAGATTAACGGACCTTTCTATGGTCCGCCCCTCATCCGCTTTGATTCCCGTGGTGGGTGGGATGGAAAAATTCTGGCCATTGAGTCTACACCGAAGCTCTGACAGAGTGTCTTACACAAACCCTCTCCCCACCTTATCCTGGTAACCCTGCACATTCACCATGGCTAATCCCCCTAACCTACACATCTTGGGACACTAAGGGGCAATTTTAGCATGGCCAGTCCACCTAACCTGCACCTCTTTGGACTGTGGGAGGAAACCAGAGCACCCGGAGGAAACCCACGCAGACACGGGGAGAACATGCAGACTCCGCATAGACAGTCACCCAAGACCAGAATTGAACCCGGGTCCCTGACACCGTGTGGCAGCAGTGTTAACAAATCCAAGCCGCCATTGTTAATTTTTTTAGGCTAAGCCTGAGTACCATTTGTTGTCAGAAGCCATCAGAACCGGCAAACGCAGGCAAAACCTTTGGGCAGGATTCTCCAATCTCGTCCTTTCTCGCTCCGCTGCCAGTGAGAATGGAGAATTTGGTGCTTAGC
Organism: Mustelus asterias; assembly: GCF_964213995.1. NCBI lineage: Eukaryota > Metazoa > Chordata > Chondrichthyes > Carcharhiniformes > Triakidae > Mustelus > Mustelus asterias. The sequence goes on along the minus strand of NC_135807.1, from coordinate 84,526,863 downwards.
CGAAGCTCCATTCACTGCAGCAACAACAGAGAATCCCAGCCACGGATAAGACGGAGGTTCAGGGCATTTATCTTCAAATGAACACTGTGCTATCTAAATTTCAGCAACTTCTTAATGCTGAACATACACTTTAAAATTTTTAACCAGGGATTAGCAATCTAGTCTTCCAGATGACATTGGATTTATCCAAGGCCCAGATCAATTATATAATTGGTGACTTTGGAGGAAAAGATTCCTCAGATACATGATTGCTTCAAGTCTGGATAAAAGACGGAATTTTAACAAATTAACATATTGTTTTATCTGGTAGACCCAATAGCGGATTACATTATTGCTAGACAGGAATCAAAGAATCAACTGTTAAATTTGAATAAGTGCAAAAATCATTTGATATTTATTTTAACCTAAGAAGCAAATAAAGCCTCAAAAGAGCTAAATCGAATAAGCGTGTCCAGTAGCTAGGAGAACGTGTTGACACATGCATTAATGTTCTGTACAGGATGGATGAAGGCTGTGAATACAGACACCTAAGACATGAATTTATCAGGGAGAGAATAGTTGTAGGAGTAGTGGATGGCACACTCTCAGACATGCTGCAAGCGAAGAAAGATCTAACCCTCGAGAAAGCTATTCAGATTCTTAGGCAGTCTGGACTCCATGCCCAGCACTAGTTTATTTAAAAAGGAGAAATTAAACTGTGGTTTAAAGGAAACTCCAGAGTCCAGTTAGTTAAACAGGACAGAGACAGGGACACTCCAGGCCATGGGAAGCAATACCCTAACCGACCAGTAGGGGGACCATAACCGTGCTGTGGAGCAAAGCCCTCATAGGGGTCAATATCCTGTGGTTTCAGCCCAATGCTCCCAATGGAACAGAATTGGACAATTCGGCAAACTGTGCAAGGCCAAAATATCTAAAAGCACAAAGACCTAAAGATGATTCATGAGGCTGAGACTGCACACAAGGGGACACAGAGTCATGCTTCTTGGGTGGGGTCAAAGACTAGATTTTCATTTTTGAATGCAAACATTTTGGTTAATGGCCATCTCACAAACCTTAAGTAGGGTATGGGGACAAACGTTATGGTCTTGTCAGACAGAGAACGATGGCTGCTAGCCCAATGGCTGATGCCACCCACAACACACCTATACGGAGCAGGATGCATAAAGCTCCTAGTGGATTCTCATCCACTCGTGAAGCAGGTGCAGCAGTAACTGGACGAGATGACGACATGGACCCTCTTAGACCCTGCACGGTGTTCTGCAATGGTCCCAGTCTCAAAACTGAATGGGTGCAGCTTTATTTGCATTGACCTGAAACAGCTGAATAGAGCCCTAGCGAGTGACGTACATTTCATGTCTTCAGTAAACAACAGCTTGATTAGAGCAGAGTATTTTCAAAGCTGGATGCCAACAGCAGCTTTTGGCATCGTCCCCTTGTTGAAGAGCTGAGCACATGCATTACCCCCTTTGGGAGATTCTGCTTAACCACCTGCCATTTGGAATCACTTTGGTACATGAAATATTTCAATATATGATGATGTTAGCCATTATTCAGGGCCTACAGGGTCTCATTTTCCAAGTGGACAATGTAATGTAATGTCTCACGGTACAACAATGAAGGAACATGACAAGAGACAAACAGCTATTCGAGAGCACCTGCAGGAAGCAGGGATGACACCAAATAAGAAATGTGAGTTTGCCAAAACATCAGTTTGGCTCCGGGGCTACATTGTCAGCAATAAGGCGTTACAGTGGACCCATAGAAACAAAAGATATTAGTGAGTTCCCAATCCCAATCCCATTTTCCATTCCGGAAATTTGCTACCAAATGGTTGGACTTTAACCTGCTGTTGTTAAAACTCTTACTGTGTTTACCCCAGTCCAACACCGGCAACTCCACATCATCGAAAAAACCAATCACAGTGTTGGTAACCATGGATGGCTAGGATATCCAAGCAAGAGAGGGATCTTCTGCCTACAACAAGAGCTACCACACCAGACACTTGACACAACTACGAGAGGATAACAAGGTTTGGGTTAAGGACCTCGAGAGATAGAGAGGGAACTATCATCAGGGAGGATGATGATCAACCTCACTTCTAACTGGTTGGCACTCCAGAGGGTACAGTCAGGAGAAAGAGGAGGATTCTCTCCTCCTCATCCCTATAGTCCACTCATTCCCACAATGCAGTGGAGAAATATCACAGCAGATATCCCTATGCCAGAACAAAATCCAGATCAACAAGGTTCTCCTGCAATGACAGGGCCTGTTTCTTCCAACAGTAACTCAAACTTGATATGGAGGGGTTATACGGTCTCCAGACCACCTGAACCTATGAGCCCAGAGACTTGAAAGGGGGAGACAGGGTAGTAATAATGATGTAAATACATGAGGTAAACTAGAATAACTTGAAATACCCTCTCTTTTCCTTCTCCCCGATGTACTCTATGAACGGCATGCTTTGTTTGTATAATACGCAAAAAACTATACTTTTCATTGTATACCAATACATGTGACAATAATAAATCAAATCAAATCAAATCAAAAAATACTTTGGATGAAGACTTGGGGACAGATGTAGTATAAGGGTCTGGTACATATAGACTGAGTACAGTTTCACCAGCACAGTGATGTAAGAGAATACCTGATCCACATCTCGGGGTCAGTCTAGTGTCGGACAGAGCCGTGTGCACAAACAAACATGGCGTTAGCTCCTGGCTTGAACCCTTTATTGTATAAATGTACATAGTTCTTGTAGTTAATAAATATGTACAGTTACCTTCTTAAGACTACACAAACTTCATTAAGAATCCAACACTTCACAGCAGTGGTCAAATTTGATTTTAATATTATTGATTGTTTGGGCTGGATTTTCCCGCTCCCACTGAGAGGGATTGGAAAATTAGTGGGGAGCCATATTAGGATGGCTCTCCAAATCAGTCAAGCCCTTGGGGAATATACCCAGGAATGGGTTAGGAAAGGGTTTTATTTCCTTCCAACATACAGGGAATTAGGGATGATTTTTCAGTCTCTCTGGCATTTTGCTGTGTGCAGAGGCTGACAGCTTAATTGAGGCAGCCTCCCATCTGCAGCCTGGGTGGTCATTGAAACAGGAGTCTCCGAGCACCCATTGATCAGCCCTCAAACATGGGAGGCCACAATCGTGGCCCATTCTGATCAAACAGGGATGTTTCCCATCCATCCTGATATTCCTGCCGGCCTGATTTTCTTCATTACTGCTCCACTGGCTAGGCCAGTGGTGTTGAGACACCTTTCTGTTTCCCCACCTACCTCAGGAGCATCTCCCCCTGGTGGGGCTGATGAAACTCCAGATCTGTCACCCCTCTGATTGCAGGATTAAGAGTCTGGAGGAGGCCCATTAGGAGGACGCCTCTCCTAAGTTTGCTGAGCAAATCTCACTGCTGGCAGTGCTGTCAGGACATCCATCATCAGGGTCCCATAACCCATGGGAAAGTCCAATCCTTTATTTCAGTGGATTGAGGCTTATATTTTGCTAGACTTTGGCATTTTCCTACTCAAATTCAACTCTCTTCCTTGTTCTTCATCCATTAATATTCCCCTTTTCAAAATAATGATTACATTTCTTTATGAATGAGCTGATGGACTGAACCCCAGAAATCATAGAATCCTACAGTGCAGAAGGAGGCCATTCGGCCCATCGAGTCTGCACTGACCACAATCCCACCCAGGCCCTATCCCCGCAACCCCACTTATTGACCCTCCAAATTGCCCTGACATTAAGGGGCAATTTAGCATGGCCAATCAACCTAACCTGCACATCTTTGGAGTGTGGGAGGAAACCGGAGCACCCGGAGGAAACCCACACAGACACGGGGAGAATGTGCAAACTCCACTCAGACAATGACCTGAGGCCGGAATTGAACCCAGATCCCTGGCACTGTGAGGCAGCAATGCTAACCACTGTGCCACCCTGCAGCCCATAGTGCTTTATTGCAGCTTGTGGTTTCCCTATGTACTCCCAACCAGTGAGACTGTTTCTCTATCATTGCTTGTGTTTCTTTTATTCTAAAATGTCCTCCAAACGGAATTTCGAGCTATCCTTAGAATTTCTTTCCTATAGGCAAGAGGTAATCTGCCCATTTTCTATCTGTACTAATATGCTTTGGTTTCATTTGCTCATTAATATGCAATCCTTATAACATTAAGGAATATGCAGTTTCCAATTGCTAGTAAGCTTTTTAATAAATGTGTTTTAATTGGGAAAAGCTCTTCTGTAATCCTGTAATTTCTTTGAGCTAAACGCGTCTATTTCTTTTTCTTCTCCTTCATAATCATTCGGCTTACTAAAGATGGTGGCACAGAGCTCCTACAGTGAAAAAAGAGGCCATTCGGTCCATTGAGTCTGCACCGATCCTCCGAAAAAGCGTCCCACTCAAACCCTCTCCTTTGCCCTATCCTCGTAACCCCATGCATTTACCATGGCTAATCCACCTAACTTGCCCATCTTTTGACACTAAGGGGCAGTTTAGCATGGCCAATCCACCTAATCTGCACATTTTTGAACTGTGGGAGGAAACTGAAGCACCCAAAGGAAAGCCACACAGACACGGGGAGAATGAGCAAACTCCAACACAAACAGCCACCCAAGGCCGGACACGCAAGGCTGGAATTGAACCCAGGTCCCTGGTGCTGTGAGACAGCAGTGCTAACCACTGTGCCACCATGCAGTGATTTGTCACATAGCTATGGGGGAAGAAAATTAGGAAGTGGGACCAATTGGATAGCTCTTATTGGATAGAGATGGCACAAACACTCGGGACTAAATAGTTCTCTATGCTGTAAGATTCTATTCTGAAGAATTCATTGTGAAATTCTGCAGGATTCTCCCTGTGAACACAGGTGGCTGTTTTTGTAGCATTTCCCCAGGGATTCTGCTGTCACATTTACAGGCAATAATATGAGTGGCAGGTTTTTGAATGGGAAGGGTGGAGGGTGAAAAGCAGCTTTGGGGAGTGTTGGATCAATTGAATCTGAAGATAACAATAACTTGTATATGAGTTTCTGTAGTGAATTGACTAATGAAAGCACTGTGGTGGGTGATATTATGGACTATATGTAGTTGGAATTTGTTGATATTTATATTGGAAACTATATGGGGCTGGAAGCCCAGCTTAAGGTTAATTAAGATGCCAAGGACGCTAACAGTCTGATTCAGAAAGGGATAATGACCAGGGACAGGAATGGAGTCCGTGGCAAAGGTGCAGAACTTGTGGCAGGGTTTAAAGACAATGGTGGAAGCACCCCCTCTCTCCAATGGTGGGAATTCTGGTGGCTGGGGCAGAAGATATAGCAACAGTCAAAGCTGATTGACTGAATGACTCAGTAAGGAGTCTAACAACACCAGGTTAAAGTCCAACAGGTTTATTTGGTAGCAAACGCCACTAGCTTTCGGAGCGCTGCTCCTTCGTCAGATGGACGAAGGAGCAGCGCTCTGAAAGCTAGTGGCGTTTGCTACCAAATAAACCTGTTGGACTTTAATCTGGTGTTGTTAGACTCCTTACTGTGTTTACCCCAGTCCAACGCCGGCATTTCCACATCATGACTGAATGACTGCCATGGACAAGCAGGGCGTACTACTTCCTGCCTGCCTTGCTACAGGATGTGAGACAATCCTCATGGCTGTTTCATTAATCAAGTGAACAGCACATAATTCGCATGCTCACCCACCCTGCTCTCCAGCAGAAGATATTCCGACTACCCACTCTTGCCATCGGACTTAGTCCCAGAGCGGAAAACCCCAGCCAAGAGCTTCCATTTTTCCTATGTTTATTGGGAGAAAGGTAGTGCTTATCCAAGTGGCTGACTTGCAGAACTGTAGAGTGGGCAAGAGAACATGTGGAGAGTTAGAGCTAGGTATTCTTGGCATATATGTAGAGATTGACCATGTATCTGTGGATGTGGCTGCCAAGGGGAGGTGTAGGATATCAACCTTGGCTCAGTGAGAACACTCTTGCTTTTGAATCAGATGGTTGTGAATTCAGGTCTTGCTCCAGAGAACAGGCACAAAATCTAGGTTGGTATTGAGCGCAGTATGAAGGGGGTGATGGGTTGTTGGAGCTGATTCCTTTTAGATGATCCATTAAACCTGTCCTCTTAGGTGGATGTGAAAAGTCCAATGGCATGATTCAGAGAAGTGTGGTCCAATATTTATTCCTTAACCAATATCATTAAAATAGATGATCCTGGTCCTTACTGCTTGTGAGAGCTTGCTATGTACAAATTGGCTGCCATGCATTGTAAACTACTTTGCGATATGAAAGCTAATACCATGCACGTTCTCCTTTCTTTCGATGTTTATGACAAAGAAGAGGTAGGAAGAATGGATTCTAGGGATTCTGGATGTGATGTTTGAGGGGTTTGAGAAGAACCACAGAAATGCTCTAGTTATGAGTGGATAGGTAAAAATGGACATAGCAAGACTCAGAGTGAAATACCAGGGGAAGGTGGCAGTCAGATGGCATTGAGATAGATCAAGCAGGAATAAAGGGGTGATGCGCCAGTGTCACAGCCGGAGAGAGTGTCATTCATGATATTAGTTAGGGCCAATTTGGTGCTGAGCAGGAGCAGATTTGAGAGGTTTGGTGAGAGGGGCAAGGGAGCGGGATTTTCCGGTCCCACCCGTAGACTGGATCTTCCAATCCCGCTGATGTCAATGGGAATTTAAATGGATCGCCTCATCTGCTTTTCGGAAAACCAAGATGGGGGTAGAAAGTCTCGGTGAAAGATCTAGGATGTAATAACATCTTCAAGGATCTTGAAAGGAAAGGAAGGTCTGAATTGGGATAGCAGTTACGAATTTCGAGAGCTTAGTCATAAATAACCTGGGAAGAGTTTCTTCCAGATTGGCTTGGGGGAAAATAGGGTTGGAAGTGGTTAAGGATTTGCATTTGGGATGCTTTCAGATCACCTCATTAGTGATTTAGACTGTTATATTGGAGAAACCACAAGAGATGGTGAGGTCAAAAGAGTGGTTTTGAATATTGGCAGGAGATTTTATAAAGAGGAAGAGATTTAGGACAGTTTACATGGAGGAAAGGAGAGAGGGAATTTCAGAAGAGAAAGGACAAAGGAAGCTGAGGTACATTGAAATCGCCCAAGATTTGGAGTCATTCATTAGAGAAAATGAAGGAAAAGGGAGGATATTTGAGTGAGAATTTCTGAATAGGGCTTGGGACAAAATGAACAATGAGGATTTTAAAGGAGTTGAGTGGAGTAGAACAGAACGAGGTGCCTGAAAGACCCAGACTGCAGGTATAAAGACCAAAGTGATGATGGTCAGAATTGCATTGCATTTTTGGATAGAGCAGATTGTGGAAAAATAGAAATAAGGCTTCAGTATGGGAAATGTCTTAATTCAGTTAAAGTTCTCAATTTCACAGTCATGTCGCCTATTGCAAGGGCCCTTCCTCATGAGTGAGTGAATATTCCTGAGCAATATGTGGAGGGGGACAGTGATTGTTGATTGACCAGGCCAAGAGCTCAGTATTGGGTGAGGTGAATAGGATGAAAATAACATTGCTGAGGTTAGCCGCAAACAGGCACACTGACAGGCTGTTGACTGATTCAGCCATGGGCCTGAAAGGGAATGCTAAACAAAAGGTGCAGAGGATAGCTGTGGGCATGTTCAGAGGATGTTCCCAGCTGAGTGAATAGCAGGAGAGATGGAAAGCTGTGGAGTCATTATGCATTGGAGAGGAATGGAAGGAGCCTGAAATATTTGATCCTTGGGTGACTTAGTCCTCATTATTGTTATCCTTTCATCTTCCTCATAGCCGTCATCCATCAGGAAGAAATTTCTTCTTGTATCCTCATCCTTTTCTTTGCTATTCTATGGTCTTCTTGATGTCCTGTATTTGCAGGAAAGGAGGACATAAACTAAGAACTCCTTGAGAATAGGAATATGGGAAAGAGAAGGAGGCTTCTGGCTGTCTGTATTTCACTGAGACCTCACTGATCATAACACCTCCCACAATTAAAACTCAGCGACTTATTCACCTTCAGGGATTAGTGCACTAATATATGTTATATCCACCTCCGGTCACCATCTTTATGGGCATTGTGCTCAAGTTTCTCCTGGATAGATAAATTGTGCAGCACAGAGGGAGGCCATTAGGCCCATTGTGCCCCTACTTGTCTCTTTGGAAGATACTTACAATTTGTTGCAGTGCCCGCACTTTCCCCGCAACAGTGATTTTTATTTTATTTTTAAATATCCTCTGCAACAAGATTGAGTGCTATAATTCAAGGATGCTTCCTCGGTGGAATCAGACAGCCAGTGTAATAGAATTGCTGCTACTGAGTGTCGCAGTGAAGGAAAGGATTTTATAATTCTGCAGGCTAGGAATTCCAGTTAGAGGAGTAAGATACTGACTTGCTAAACTTCTAAACCACAGTGCAGAACAAAGCATGATTATTGATTTCAGAGGGGAAACAATGTGTTGATGTCATGCTGCCCATGAAAAATAAGCAACATTGTCCAATCCATTACCCTGCTTGTCCTTGTCAAGATCACTGAACTTTCTCTGGCACTTCTCTGCCGTTCTGGAGGTGCGAGATATGGTGCTCATTCCCACGTGGAATGCCCAGCACTTTTTTATGGGGTTTTTTTTCACATGTCACTCAGCAGTCTAATCTTATTGCACATCATCCAACAGTTTATGAAAGGCAGCCTTATTAAAAAGTTGGACTTTTATTCTCTTCATTCTTCCAATTCCGTGCCCCTTCTTTTCCTGCTCTTCCATTTGAAGTCATTCTTTGAAAATATCGCAGTATCGTACACGAGCCTCCAATAGAGCTATTTGTCAATCACCTGCGATTCATTGCTTATCCATTGCTTCCTCAGCCTACTGCTGAAGTCTTACACCTGTCTCGAGGCAATAGCGCTTTATTTTTGAAAACATGTTTTTTCAACTTTCAACTGACTGGAAATTTTGCAATTTGAAATGAAATTGACCAAAGTGCAAAGGCCACATTCCGAGGTGAAGGTGAAAAACAAACAAATCACCCTCAGGGGGAGTGTGAAGAGAGAGATAGATTTCCTATAATTCACTGACCCGTCAAAATTCATCACTGTCTAAGGAAGAGACATAAAAATGCAAAGTGCTGGATACTGAAACAATGGTTGCCACAGGCATTCACACCCAAAATCCCTTAGAAATACACAATAGGTGAAGTACTTCAGCCGAGGCTGCAGCTACTGCAGAGAGTTTGCAAGAAAGACTCCAGTAGAAGAGACTGGCTGAAAAATATCTCTCTCTTTCTCTCGCCTTTGGAACAAGTGCATTACACAGTTTGGAAGCCAATGTTACTTGAAATCTGCCAGTGAGCTGAGATCTTTCAATAACTTCTACATCTGACTGCATCCACAAAACCAGCTAATCAAATCGGCCACAATATTTAAAAATCTCCACCTACAGGACAATTAAATTACTCTTGACCATATATTCTTCTAACATTTTTTACTTGACTCTAACTTCTCTTATTTCTGATACCTGTGTGAGACTTTGCATTTTTCTTATTTATTTTTGCTCAGATTTAGTGATGAATAAATTTGCTCTTTCTTTAACTCTTTTGATTTTTGATTTGATTTGATTTGATTTATTATTGTCACATGTATTAGTATACAGTGAAAAGTATTGTTTCTCGCGCACTATACGGACAAAGCATACCATTCATAGAGAAGGAAAGGAGAGGGTGCAGAATGTAGTGTTACAGTCCAGAGGTGGAGATTGAGGACATTGAAACAGATAAGTTAGTGACAAAGAAAAATAAGATTGGAGCAGCAGAAATTGGAGCTGGAATTTAAAGAAAGTGGACTCATTACAGTAAGTGCGAGTGAGTTTAAAAAAGGACATTATATCAAAAGGAAGAATGGCCACATTTTCCCCAGAGTGAGGTATGTAAGCCTATAGTGATCCCTCCAGGTCACCATCAAGGAGAAGGTCAACCCCTTCCATAGGCAAACTGGGGATGACTCCCATGGTCACCTATCCTGAACAAGGTTGACATCCAAGTGCACCCGGTATAAAGGAATGGGCATGTACCCTCCTTCAATACCCTTTACTAACACCTTGGCACTTTCTGAACTCTGGTGGGAAGGTTATTCCTTGACCCAGCAGTAGAATTTGGCAGAGGAGGAAGGTCCTGGATGATGAGGAGATGTAGGAGCTGCATGTCTCCTCTGATGAGGTGGAAGTGGAAAGGGAGGAGGATGATGAGGTCCTGGAAACCAAGATTCAGGTGATGAGGTGCTGCTCTGGCCAGGTGAGCGTGCTCATGAGACCCTAATAGCTACGAGATTCTGTGAGGGGGAGGATGAGATGCAGTGAGGATTCTCCAGGGATAACAAGATAGCAACTGAGAGTGTCTGATACAGTCTGGCAGAGGTCAGCTCACTCATGTTCTGTGCAGAGTCTCACCTCAGACCTAACTTGCTGCAATGCAGCAGGAACATGGACGTCAAATGTACTTGATCCTTTTGCTGCATAGTCACCTGCCCCCATCAGCATCACACCTACATCTGTCCAGAATGCAGATGGAAAGTGTGGTGGTGGTGAGGGACAGCCCTTCCACCCCTCCTCAAAGGTGCTCAGATCACAAATAACAGCATGTCACCCAACAATACTAGGGCATGATATCCTTGCAGCAAACACAATTCACCTTAAAGAGCAGGCGTTACTGGTGTGGCCAGTAACTTTGGGATGGGACATTGGGTCAACCACTGTGGTCAGAGTGTTGGTCACACACTGTACAGAGGCGAGGCCCTGGACTGTGACTCATAACTTCATTCTGTGTAGGGACTAAGGTTTTACTTCTGAATGACACAGATACACCTCATTATAACAAGGAGCCATGATATAGAGACATGATTATGATTATGAGTGTATTTACACTGGGGAACATTATATACAGATCATTAACACTCATGCCCACAGTGTGAAACCACATCTTCTTGACTTTCCTAACCCTGCCCCTATGTCTTGGTGCATCCCTGACCTCCACAGCAGAGGTGAAGGTAGCCTGCTGGCTGCCAGGCCCTGTGTCTGACCTTAGTGAGTGTTCACTGGAGGGTTGAGACCTGGAGGACCCTGCTTTTGGGGTCCTGTTGTGTGGCAGTGGCACCCTCCTCGGCATGCGGAGCTGGAGCTGATGGGGTCATAGAACGAGGGGATTGGGAGCAGTTGGAGTGTCCCAGAATCACCTAGGTGAATGTCTCTGGAGTGTGGAGCTGCTGGTCCTTCTCCCTATGGCTGACTCACTGAGGAGGATGAGAAGCTGGAGTGAGATTGAGATACCCAAAGCCTAGTGCCACAGCAATGGAGTGCAGCTCATGCAGCAGCACAGGACCAATGTCCTAGACCAAGGTCTCCAAGGTGGCTGTCATCCTAACCAGTGTTGACCTCAATGTGGTGGCAGGCTGGTGTGATCCACTTGGACTGAAAGCGCACAGACTCCTCCATTGTGCATTGCAATCTGAGGAGAGCAGTAGACATCCCTTCTCAATGTCCCCAAGCTTGTCTCTGAACCCCAGGAACTGAGACACGAGTAAGCCCAGAGGATTCTATCGATAGCTGGCAGGCTGTGATTTCCTTGCCTCCGCCTGCTGTGGACCAGACAGTGACATACAAGTTGTGACCCTGAGACTACTCTAGAACTCAGTCCCAGCGAGGTGCGCATCTTGGTGCTGGTGGAGGGTGTGGGTGAGCATTGTGACAGGTTTTCAGTTAGTGTGTCATCAGATTCACCTCTTGAGGCGTCTTTGGGACTTTAGCTTGACTAGTGGATAGTCTCTGCTTCCCGGATGTGCCTGAGATAGAAAGGAGATATCATTACTGTATAGCAGGAGACATCACTCACAGTATGGTTGTCTGATGGATGTTGCAATGTTGGATCCTCATTGGGTTGAGTGTCTCTGACGTCACCATTGGTACAGGAACAGTTCATATCCTGGCCGGCCAGTTGAATGGGTCTGTTCTCAAAGTCCATCAGGATCTTCAGTTCAGGTATTCCTCCACTATTCCTTGGGCGGCACGGTAGCACAGTGGTTAGCACTGTTGCTTAACAGCTCCAGGGACCTGGGTTCGATTCCCGGCTTGGGTCACTGTCTTTGTGGAGTTTGCACATTTTCCTCGTGTCTGCGTGGGTTTCCTCCGGGTGCTCCGGTTTCCTCCCACAGTCCAAAGATGTGCGGGTTAGGTTGATTGGCCATGCTTAGTGTCCTGGGATGCGTAGATTAGAGGGATTAGTGGGTAAAATATGTAGGGATATGGGGGTGGGGCCTGGGTGGGATTGTGGTCGGTGCAGGCTCGATGGGCCGAATGGCCTCTTTCTGTACTGTAGGGTTTCTATGATTTCACTGTCAGTCTTGGACCTCTCCCTCTTGTTATGAGCCAACTTGTCTTGCATAATGACAGGTGGAGACTGTGTAAGCAGAACGAGCAGCACAGTGGCAAAGTGGTTAGCACTGCTGCCTCACAGTGCGTGGGAACCGGGTTCAATTCCAGCCTCAGGTCACTGTCTGTGTGGAGTTGCATGTTCTCTCCGTGTCTGTGTGGGTTTCCTCTGGGTGCTCCGGTTTCCTCCCACAGTCCAAAGAAGTGCAAGTTAAGTGGATTGACCATGCTAAATTGCCCCTTAGTGTCAGGGGGACTAGCAGGGAAAATACATGGGGTTACGAGGATAGGACCTGGGTTGGATTGTTGTCGGTGCAGGCTCAATGTGCCAAATGGTCTCCTTCTGTACTGTAGGTATTCTAGGATGTCTGCCAAGCCAGATGAGATGGATGCCTATCACGTGTGGGTGGTGAATGATGTTATGGACAGAATTGGGACACAATCCACAGAGGATGTGCGGATGTGTATGGGAGAATGAGTGAGTGGTGGTGTCCCTTGAGCTGGCAGTGAGAGAGATCCCTGTGGATGTGTGATAGGTTTGTATGTATGGGTTGAGAATGATGAAGGATGAATTACCTTGGCGGGAACCGAGGACTTCATTCATCCTCTTCCTGCACTGCGTGGCTGTTCTCTTTGTTTGGGCACTGGTGCTCACCAACACTGCCACCACTGCCATGCTGGATTGGTCACCTCGGATGCGGCTCTTCACCCAGAGCAGGGGTAGAGAACTTCATGGTGAGCCTCCACTGTATCTAGCTGGTGCTTGAGTGAGGCTTCACTGAATTTGGAGGCAACATGTTTCCTCCCTTTTGAAGCCATAACTTTCCAGCAGCTTTTGATCCCTTAGAGAGTGATAGCTCTGTGCAGCGGATTACTGAAAGCCTGAGATCACGGCAGGGCAGCTTTCCAATGTGAAAACCATACCTCAGCACTTTTTCAACAAAGTTCCGCATGACACAGTGGAAACAGCTGCCATTGCCCGTGGAAGGTCAAATGCTGATTTCCCAGCCTGGTACCAGACTTTGTCGATTTCTGGGATGATTCCGCCCCAGGTTTATTACTGGCTCTCAAATACTTTGAGATATATATCTGGAATGGACACAGAGAGACCATAGTCTATACCGACCACACCCTTTAACCCTTGTAGAGAAATTCAAAACTCAGGATGCCAGGTTGCTCCATTGGAGTTTTTTTGCTCCAACCCTTTCACCTAAAAATTCACCACATTGCAAGGAATGGTGGTGAATGTGTTGTTTTGTCTGTTTTTTTTATACCTTTTTTTGTGATGAAATGCAAGAGAATCTCACTTCATTTCTTGCTATGCTGATGGGATGTAATAGTCACTCATTTCAGCGGGAGGTAGTCTAAAACTGGTATTGGTAACCCTGAATGTGTCAAACAGAGGTTCACATTATGTCACAGCACATGAAACCAGAACAGATCCGAGAGAAGTAAAATAATGGCCGGAATCCTCTGGCCATTCACACTGGTGGGATTCTCCAGTCCTGCCGGTATCACACCCCCACCACAGGTTTCCTGCCGGAGTAGGGGTGACGTCAATGGGAATTCCCATTGACAGAGGCGCGACCAGAGAATCCCGCTGCTAACAAACAATGCACAACTTCCCCCCAGCGGGAAACACGTAGCTGGAAGGTCGGAGAATTCCGGCCGATGTGTTTAAAGGGTCGAGATGTCTACCAGGAGCATATCATCGAGAAGCAGATGTGAGTGTAAGACCAATTCAGCATTGGCCAAGAAGAGTTCCAGCTGCCCTCAGCTCAAACATAAACAACAAGATCGAAGAGCTAGAAAAGAGGGGAATAATCAATGAAGTGACAGCTCCGACAGACTGGATAACCAGCATGGGAGCAGTGGAAAACTAAGAGAATACATAGGCCCAAAGAATTTAAATAAAACGCTGGAGAGATCTCACTACACCATACCAACCATCGAAGGAATTCTTCCACAACTTGCCAAGACAAAGATATTCGCTACCCTAGATGTGGAGGTTGGTTACTGGCCGTTGAAGGTGGATGAAAGCAGCAGCTTTCTAATGACATTTGGGATGCCGTTTGGGAGATCCAGATGGTTGCGCATGTTGTTTGACATTTCTAAGGCTCCAGAAGAGTATCAACACAGACAACATGAGATAGTCAGTGATCTTCCCAGAGTGGAAGCCCTAGTGGATGATCTAGGAGTCTATGGATGCAGATACACAATGGAAGAAGACATAGTGGACCATGATCAGAATTTAATACGACTGCTAGAGAAAGCTCACCAGATGAATCTGAAGGGGACGACTTTTATGCTTAATATCATGGACATTTTTACGCGTTTATATCGAATTTATTTTGCCCAGCAATGAATGATGGAAATATTGTCAGCAGCTCACAGCAATGCGATGACTCATGGAGGGGTTCCTTGCACCCTCTAATCATTACAAACAGTTTTAATCACCTTAGACTCCAGGCAGGGAAACATAGACAATAGCTCAACTGATTAGATTGTGCAAGGAGTTCAAATCACAAAGGGAACTCTCCAGAAAGAGATCGGCCCAGGAGAAATAGGATCACTTCATCATTAACCGCAGATCAACCCCACATATCTAAAATGGCTTTTCAATACTTCGCTATTGTGTCACCGCTTTGAATGAGCGAAGGGATGAGATTGCAGAGCCTTTGACTTTGATCTTTGGGTCCTCACTGTCCACGGGGATGGTGCCAGAGGACTGGAGAATGGCGAATGTTGTTCCTCTGTTTAAGAAAGGGAATAGAAATGACCCTGGTAATTATAGACCGGTTAGTCTTACTTCGGTGGTTGGTAAATTGATGGAAAAGGTCCTTAGGGATGGGATTTACGACCATTTAGAAAGATGCGAATTAATCCGGGATAGTCAGCACGGATTCGTGAAGGGCAAGTCATGCCTCACAAATTTGATTGAATTTTTTGAGGAGGTAACTAAGTGTGTTGATGAAGGTAGGGCAGTTGATGTCATATACATGGATTTTAGTAAGGCGTTTGATAAGGTCCCCCATGGTCGGCTTATGATGAAAGTGAGGAGGTGTGGGATAGAGGGAAAGTTGGCCGATTGGATAGGTAACTGGCTATCTGATCGAAGACAGAGGGTGGTGGTGGATGGAAAATTTTCGGATTGGAGGCAGGTTGCTAGCGGAGTGCCACAGGGATCAGTGCTTGGTCCTCTGCTCTTTGTGATTTTTATTAATGACTTAGAGGAAGGGGCTGAAGGGTGGATCAGTAAATTTGCTGATGACACCAAGATTGGTGGAGTAGTGGATGAGGTGGAGGCTGCAAAGAGACATAGATAGGATGCAAAGCTGGGCTGAAAAATGGCAAATGGAGTTTAACCCTGATAAATGTGAGGTGATTCATTTTGGTAGGACTAATTTAAATGTGGATTACAGGGTCAAAGGTAGGGTTCTGAAGACTGTGGAGGAACAGATAGATCTTGGGGTCCATATCCACAGATCTCTAAAGGTTGCCACTCAAGTGGATAGAGCTGTGAAGAAGGCCGATAGCGTGTTAGCTTTTATTAACAGGGGGTTGGAGTTTAAGGGCCGTGGGGTTATGCTACAACTGTACAGGACCTTGGTGAGACCACATTTGGAATACTGTGTGCAGTTCTGGTCACCTCACTATAAGAAGGATGTGGAAGCGCTGGAAAGAGTGCAAAGGAGATTTACCAGGATGCTGCCTGGTTTGGAGGGTAGGTCTTATGAGGAAAGGTTGAGGGAGCTAGGGCTCTTCTCTCTGGAGCGGAGGAGGCTGAGGGGAGACTTAATAGAGGTTTATAAAATGATGAAGGGGATAGATAGAGTGAACGTTCAAAGACTATTTCCTCGGGTGGATGGAGCTATTACAAGGGGGCATAACTATAGGGTTCGTGGTGGGAGATACAGGAAGGATATCAGAGGTAGGTTCTTTACGCAGAGAGTGGTTGGGGTGTGGAATGGACTGCCTGCAGTGATAGTGGAGTCAGACACTTTAGGAACATTTAAGCGGTTATTGGATAGGCACAAGGAGCACACCAGGATGATAGGGAGTGGGATAGCTTGATCTTGGTTTCAGATAAAGCTCGGCACAACATCGTAGGCCGAAGGGCCTGTTCTGTGCTGTACTGTTCTATGTTCTATGTTCTATGAAGTTCAAAACCCTATAAATTGTAAAGCGCACAATGGCCAGGAGAAGCAGTTGGCTAGCAGCTGTGTTTCCCCCAGGCCTGTGGTTTGTTATTTTGGACAGGGAATAAATCTTGTGTTGCCTTTTGTACTGTACTCATGTCTGCTTGTCTTTTATGCTGGTAGGAAGCAAAAATGTCCCCTTACAAATCTGAAGCTGAGAAGAAAAAAAATGCAATTGTAAATGCCTGAAGTCAAATACAGAGGTCATGTATTGACTGTATTCACCTCAGTCCTGATGAGAGCTGTAGCAGCAACACAGCAACCAACAGACATGAATGTAGTGAAACCATTTGTTTGATTTGTGAACTATTTACCAAACTTTGGCTAATTTGTCAGCAGAGTGTGAACCATTATGCAAGCTCATTGCCAAGGAGGTGCTGTGGTATTGGGGAACAGAATGAGAAGCAGCATTCACTAGAATCAAAGAACTAGTAACGACAATGTCAGTTGAAGTACTAGGATGTCAATGATGAAGTCTCCTTGCAGTGTGATATCGGAGAGATGGGTCTGGGACCAATTCTAATGCAGCAAGAGAAAACAGGGTGCCCAGGGCATTAGTTCAAACAGAATAAGGTTACGTGAACATTTACATCAGTATCTGCTTGGGAGAGACAATATCACTGTGAGGTCTGACCACAAGCCCCTTCAAAGCATCATTCCTCAGAAGAGGAGAGGAGAGATGCCTAAACACATTTATACAAGCCACCGAGGAACTGAATTGACACTGAGAACGGCAAGAGAAATGTTCTACTGGCCAACATGAGCAATAAAATTAAAGACCATGCGTGTGATTTTTCCCCAAAAATTCTAAGTCTTAGAATCTTAGAAACCCTTTAGCACAGAAAGAGGCCATTCGGCCCATCGAGTCTGCATCGACCACAATCCCACCCAGGCCCTACCCCCATATCCCTACATATTTATCCACTAATCCCTTTAACCTATGCATCTCAGGACACTAAGGGCAATTTTAGCATGGCCAATCAACCTAACCTGCACATCTTTGGACTGTGGGAGGAAACCAGAGCCCCTGGAGGAAACCCACGCAGACATGAGGAGAATGTGCAAACTCCACACAGACAGTGACCTAAGCCGGGAATCGAACCCAGATCCCTAGAGCTGTGAAGCAGCAGTGCTGACCACTGTGCTACCGTGCCGCCCTGTGTCCAAGGGCAAGAGGTTTTCCCATCTGGTTTTTTGGGCGAGTTTAGTGAAATGAATTTACGGCACTTTGTGCGACACAGAGGCCATCAGGTGAATCAAGTGGTGGTGTGGGGTGGGGGGGGTGGGGGGGTGGGGGGTGGCGGGGGGGATGGGACTAAACCCGCTGGAAACTGGCAGCAAACTGCTCAGAGGGCCATTGTGCACGCGCCAAGGTCTCCCAGTATGGTGGGAGATTGGTTAAAGTGGAAGTCCAGAAAGTATGAAACCCTGCAGCATGTTGTCTAGTTACTGAACAGCTCTATTTGTGTCTCTGGTGACTGTTCTAATGGGTTAATTCAAAAGGTCCCTTTTTCATTTTGGTATGTTTTTATTTCTTGCTTTTCGAAAGTAATCTCTTACCTGCTTGATTCTGTGTTATTGCCCATGACTGGTTTGGAAGTATAATAATGAAGCATGCTTGAAGGTCCTGTCAAATTGTTTTGTATTTATTGTGACGGTGATATTGTAACGTATTTACATTTTATTTGGGAAAATTACAGGTGACCTCTTCAGGTTCATGTAATAAACTTTCTGTCTAATCACTTCTGTTTATGAAATTTCTGTCTTCTGCAAGTTGCAATTCATTTATTATTTGTGCTTTTAATTGGAGAATATCTAGTTCTGCAAATAATATTTATTCCAGATCTAAATTTTTGGTCTATCAGTTTGCATAGAAATAGATCACGCTCATCATGCTTGTTTCTCATTTCAATGATGGTGATATTGCTGTATTTTCAGAAGTGTCTCTGCTATCACACTCTTTCTGTTATTTCCTATCTACTGACAGCGTTCCTACAACCTCGAGACTTTGATTTATAAACAGCAAGAAGAGAATATGAGAAGACATTCAATAGATGGGGGTCATTTTCCACTGCGTAGGTGGCTAATCAGCAGACAAGAAGGTGGTTCATCACTGCAATATGCTAACAGAGGTGGAGGTAATATCTGGTCAGTCATCTAAACCTTATTTAAGAATAAACAAACTTGTCGCTTCAAACTTGCGTGCTTGTCAACTCTGTTAATATGCCAACGCTGTAACTATAATCTGGATATATAATAGTCCAACATCAGTATGACTGGAACATAGTGAGCTTTGTGCTTGTCAGAATTGCATGTGATATCTCAAAGTCAACCTAATTGCCTAGTCCTAGGGAGCTCCTAACCATGATTGGGTCTGCTCATTTATTTGTAATGGGGATTGGGTACAGTTGCAGCTATTAAAAGGTGCCGACTGCAACTGAAAAGGGTTCTTTATTTCCTGTTGTACAAGGAGACGTTCGTTGGTCAGAAAGTTATGGTACAGAAAAAGCCAATGAAATGGCTGGAGAACATCTACCTTTGGCAGGGTCGAATTGACTCGAAGGTCCACCCTCCCTGGCACCAAACACTGAACTTTCAGCTTTCTCCTGTTCCTTTCCCATCTTCCCTCAAACCTTCTCTCAGCTCATCTTATCCATAAGACCCATTCCCAATTCCCATCGCACTCCAGCACTTTTACCTCTTTTATACCCCCAAGGATATATCCTTGACCCTCTCCCATTTCTCATCTACTTGCTGTCTCTCGGCAACATGATCTGAAAACATAGTGCCAATTTTCACATATAAGGTAACAATGTGCATCCCTACCTCACCATCATCGCTAGCAACACCTCCAGTGTCTCTGAGTTAGCAAATTGACTGTCCGACATCCATCACTGGATGAGCAGAAATTTCCTCCAACCAAATATTGTGAAGGCCAAAGTCTTTGGTCTCTACCATAAACTTTGATAATGGCCACTGATTTCATTCCTCTTCCCGGCAGCTGCCTGAGACTAAACTAGACTGTTCACAACCTCGACTCTGAGATGAGATTCCATCTACAAACCACTTCCAAAACTAAGGCCACCTATTTCCACATTGTTCAGTTTGTCCCCTGTGGTGAACCATCGTTGGTTCCCACCAGGTAGTGCTGAGCCAGGGTCTGGCCAGTACTATGAGTCTGTATATATGTTACTGTTGGGGTTAGGGTTGGGCTGTTCTACATGTTACTGTTGGGGTTAGGGTTGGGCTGTTCTACCTGTAATATAGTTATTATGGTACATCCCAGTCGGGCTCCGCCTCCTGGGAGAGGTATAAAGGTCACTGCTCTGTCTGGGACCCTTTAGTCTGGGATCGTCCCTCATGGACAAAGTCCCTCATGGTAGGCTAGTGAAAAAGGTTGGATCTCATGGGATAAAGGGGGAGGTGGCTAGATGGGTGGAGAACTGGCTTGGTCATAGAAGACAGAGGGTGGTAGTGGAAGGGTCTTTTTCCGGCTGGAGGCCTGTGACTAGTGGTGTACCGCAGGGCTCTGTATTGGGACCTCTGCTGTTTGTGATTTATATAAATGATCTGGAAGA
This sequence comes from Mustelus asterias, assembly GCF_964213995.1. Lineage (NCBI taxonomy): Eukaryota > Metazoa > Chordata > Chondrichthyes > Carcharhiniformes > Triakidae > Mustelus > Mustelus asterias. The sequence continues at coordinate 84,506,649 of NC_135807.1, read as the reverse complement.
AGGAGTAACTGGGGTGATCAGTAAGTTTGCGGACGACACAAAACTGGCAGGACTTGCAGATAGTGAGGAACATTGTCAGAGGCTACAGAAGGATATAGATAGGCTGCAAATTTGGGCAAGGAAATGGCAGATGGAGTTCAATCCTGATAAATGCGAAGTGATGCATTTTGGTGGGAATAATGTAGGGAGGAGCTACACGATAAATGGAAGAACCATAAAGGGTGTAGAGACGCAGAGGGACCTGGGTGTGCAAGTCCACAGATCTTTGAAGGTGACGTCACAGGTGGAGAAGGTGGTGAAGAAGGCATATGGCATGCTTGCCTTTATAGCTCGGGGCATAGAGTATAAAAGTTGGGGTCTGATGTTGCAGATGTATAGAACGTTGGTTCGGCCTCATTTGGAATACTGCGTCCAGTTCTGGTCGCCACACTACCAGAAGGACGTGGAGGCTTTGAAGAGAGTACAGAGGAGGTTTACCAGGATGTTGCCTGGTATGGAGGGGCTTGGTTATGAGGAGAGATTGGGGAAACTGGGGTTGTTCTCCTTGGAAAGACGGAGGATGAGGGGAGACTTAATAGAGGTGTATAAAATTATGAAAGGCATAGATAGGGTGAACGGTGGGAAGCTTTTCCCCGGGTCGGTGGTGACGTTCACGAGGGGTCATAGGTTCAAGGTGAAGGGGGGGAGGTTTAACACAGATATCAGAAGGACATATTTTACACAGAGGGTCGTGGGGGCCTGGAATGTGTTGCCGGGCAAGGTGGTGGAGGCGGACACACTGGGAACGTTTAAGACTTATCTAGACAGCTATATGAACGGAGTGGGAATGGAGGGATACAAAAGAGTGGTCTAGTTTGGACCAGGGAGCGGCGCGGGCAAATTGTTCTTTGTTTCTCGTTTCAAGGCTTCATGCTATGATCATCTTGCTGGTGCCAGTACAGAGCGAGACTGCGGATAGTTGGGAACCTGTCTCGGGGGCAGGGAATTCAGATGGTGTTCGTAAAGCAGAAGTGGAAATGAATAGGGTTGGGAAGCATTTTCTGATCAGGGCCAGTGTGATCTCCTGGACTCGTTTCGATCGCCTCAGGGGGTCGGAGAGGAATTTCCCAGATTTTTTTTCCCCATATTGGCCCTGGGGTTTTCACTCTGGGTTTTCGCCTCTCCCTGGAGATCACATGGTCTGGAATGGGGGGGTGGGGGTGAGTTAATAGGTTGTGATGAACAAAGCATCGTAGCTGTGAGGGACAGCTCGGTGGATAGGATATTAGGATGTAGATAGGCTGGAAAATTGGGCGGGGATCCTGGATTCAGGATTCAATCCTGGACCGGGGAGCGGCGCGGGCTTGGAGGGCCGAAGGGCCTGTTCCTGTGCTGTATTGTTCTTTGTTCTTTGTTTGTTGTTCTATCGTGTATTATATATGGTAGCTCTATTGTAATAGTCAATAAAAGCCTTTATTTCCTCGAGCATCTCTAGCCTCGTGAGTTATATCGCGCATCATCCCCTACCTCATCTCACCTTCATGCCTTTGTTAGACCTGACTGTTCCAATGCATTCTCGGCCCTTCTCCCATATTCCACATATCAAAAACTTGAAATCATCTGGGGTTTGTGTCCTAACTTGCAATAAACCCTGTTTACCAATCATCCTTGACCTACACTGGCTCCCATTTATGCAACACCTTGGTTTTAATATTCTCATCCTTCTGTCCCTGCTCGGCAATTGTTCATTCTGAAAAGCACAGAAAAATTGACTTTATAAAGTAGTCCAGCTGATGTATACATATATTATTTTTTTCCATCATGTCTCAGACATGACACTTCTTTTCAAATTGTTCTGTGGCCTCTCCACACCCTGTTTCGGTAATTTCCTCCAGCCCCACAATCCTCCAAAATATCTGCACTCCTCAATTTCTAACCTGTTAAGTATTCCTGCTTTGGACACAGCTTATTCCTGATTTAATTGCTCCGCCATTGAAGGCTGTGTCTCCAGCTGCCAAGGCTCTAAGCTCTGAAGTTCCCTCACAAAACCTTTCAGCCCTTCGGCCTCTCTTTCCTCTCCTAAGATGTTCGTTAAAACCTACAACCCTGACCAGCGTTTTGAAGTTAGGGGAAGGGTGGAGGATGGGGGCTTTGTGATGGTTGTCAGGGAGTGGGATGGAGAGTGAGTGGGTGCATGGAGGTTGTGGGGGGGGGGGGGGGGTGGTGGTGTGGGGTGTGTGGCTGAAGGTTTGGGAGTGGGTGGTGGTTGAAGAGGTGGATAAAGCTGAGGGTCGGATGGAGGATGTGTGATTGGGAACCGGTGGTTGGGTGGAGGGTGGGTGGGAGTTTGGGGTGGTGTGAACAGGGTATTAATTGTTCAGCAAGTTAACTTTAAAATTTTGAGCCCTCCCCAATACACATTCTGCTGTTAATCACTTTCAACCCAGGCCCTACAATTGTAATTAACAGCATGCATAGAATGGAGTAGATTTATAGGCAAGTTCAGGGCATCTAGCTGAGTCTAAAATGGCAGAATCAGCATCAGTGGCATCCATGAAGGAGTCCAGGAAGTATATCTCTATCCATTGGAAGTTTAAATTTCCCATTCTCCCTTAATGTACCCGAAAAGGTACCAGAGTGTGGTGACTAGGGGATTTCCACAGTGACTTCATGCCATAAGTAGGCTTCATAATATAAGCCTGCGAGTGACACTAATAAATAAAGCTTAAAAACTTAACAAACTGTTTTGTTCACAGTTTGATGCCAAATATCATTAACAATCTCCACAGATAATGGAAAGCAGTTGAAGTGATGTAACGATATTGCTTCCTTTTATATTTACCTTTGATTCTCTGACATCAGAAAGCATCTGGGTCGTACTCAGTCCTGCTGCGTCAGAGGGCAAACACACATTTGGTACCCGGGGCTTCCAGCCAACACCTCAAACTGAGCACAAGTGAAGGAGAACCAAGGCAACAACAGGTCTAGCCCAGAACTAGAGAGATCAACAATAACAAATCAAAGTTACCAATTAGATCCTTGTATAGGAGTGAAACTTTAACTGTTGACCATAAATGCACTTCTGATAATTGTTCAGTAACAAAATCACAGACTGCAGAAAACAAAATGAAAATGAGGGTTAAATGCTTGATGTTTGTTGCTGAACTGTCGTAATGTTTTGCCAAGGTGGACAGTTGGTCAAGGGCATGTGATCTTGGATGAAAGTTAGGTTGGTGTTCTGCAGATTTACAGCAATGTCCAGGAGCCAGATATAGGGCAGAATTGTAGCGGGTGAGGGGTGGATCATGCAAAGGCCTATTGACTTTGGGTGGGATTTTCCAATCTTTGGGTGAGCGTGGCAGGAAAATCCCACCCATAGTTTTTTAAAGCAAGGGGAGGAGTTGAATTGAGTCTGTGATGACACTTGAGGCTAACAAATGGAATGGGCCTGACGAGCTACATTACTTTCTCTCGGTCTGTGTTTCCCTATATTCTTTTAACAACAACACTGACACTAACTACTTGATTTTTAATGTAGGGGAAGCTCCCAAAGCACGTCACTGGGTGGGATTTAAAAAAAGGTAGAGTTCCACTGAACAACATGAAAGACAAATATAGACTAATGAAAGAGGAATAAGAGTAACAATAAACAGGTTAAACAAAAAGAGTGAACAAGCTAAGTAAGTAATAAATGATATAGCAAGCAATCAAATGAAAGTGGTGGGAAGCAAAATAGCAACACAATAATTAAATCAGCTCCTAGGATTAAACAGCATGTAGAATTGAATGAGTCTGTAGCTGCATCCATAGACCATTAAGGCAATAGATGCAGCCAAAGTACAAATCCCACTGTGCATTATGTTGATGTGCAACTAATGGAGAACAACGGCATATTCAAATCATTAAAAGCAACAGCTTACTGAAGGTAATTGCATGGAGTGAGCTAAAGTAAAAGACATATTTTTAATTGTAGCAGTTACCCACTCGTCTAATTAAAAACAAGATCCAAGAACATTTCAAGGCCTGAATGTTCGCAGGGATGAAGAGGGTCTCAGGCTTAAGCATTAGAGCCCTCGAACCTGGTATCCACCATTTTTACCAGGGGTGAACTGGGGTGGGTTGTAGTTTGTACATGCATGGCTCACAGCAGCAACTGTACATGTAAAAGTGCAGATGCTTTCAGTCAGATGCAAATTTGTCACCCAGGTTTCTGAGAAACAACTCGTGGGTTTTACACTTCCCGGGAGAAGGTCTTAACTTTCTGCAGTTTGTTGGAGAAGTAGGATACCTTTTTGGAGAGGTAAGCAAATTCTTTAGTTAGGTCCAGGGACCCCTTTTAGGAGAAATCAAGTGGCCTTTTGCTGATGTAATATGCCCATTGGAATTGTTACAGGAAGATATGAAAATGCAAAATGTGGATGAACGCATTGGAACTAGCAAAGGCATTTAAATCTCCAGCTCTTTAAACTGAACTGATCAAGTGGGATCCCCATCTAAAGCTCTTAAGTAAGCCACCCAGGTGACTCTTATAATTTGGAGGTTGTTCTAATTTTCAGGTTGACCTATATTTAGGCAACTACTGGAAACAGGAGGGTCTAATTAAAGTATTGAAATCAGTATCAAAAGTTAAGACCTCCATGTGATTTTCATGTTAACCTGTCCTGCCACCTCAGCAGGACCTTCATGTTCACTTCAGTCAAAATGCTCTTCAAGTCACGTTGATCACTAGTCACCAGCTTCCCTGACATTGGAAGGGGGGGGTGGGGGGGGGGGGGGGGGGGGATTTTCTGCTCCTATTTTCATTGGGCAGAATCAGAGGGCAGTGCAAGGGGCAGTGCTGGGTGCTGTGCGAGGGGTAGTGCTGAGTGGGGGTGTGGCATGGGGGTGCATGTGTGTGGGGGTGGTGTTCTATTTTGTGTACCAGGGGGCCTTTAAAAATGGCACCCTGATCTTTAAAACACTGAGCTGCTGGCAGAATGGGTCTGTCAATGACGTTGTGGGACTCAATCCTTGGCTTTTTTTCTAAGTGTTAACAATATGGCGGAGATAGGCACTGCTGGGGCCAACACTGTGTTTCCCGCCCGCTGCCACACTCTGCCTCAGAACAGGAAAATTCCGCCCCTAGGCCCCTCTTTCCTTTACATGTCGAAGTCCTTTAAGAGCTGTTGCTCTCAGAATTTCTGACTCAGCTGCACTCTCTGAATCCGTTACCAACTCTGAGAAAATATTTAAATGATTCAACCTGAAATGATCAGGCAACCATGCAGAAAATAGATGGACTGCATGCCATTGTCCTTCCGATCAGGAACCGGCCTTTTTAACTTCCATATTGAAGTTGTGGACCCAAGCAGATTGAGTGGCAATTGCTGGATTTTTCTCCCTTCGCATCTAATCAGCATGGAATTTTGCAAGTTCAGCAAAACAAAATCAAATCACACTGATCCAAAGCTGAAATTTTCAGGATATTTCTTAATTCAATCCCATGGCTGTTTGCTTCTTTCTGCTGCTTTGGAAACACTCTCTGATGTATTGTTATTGCACTGGCAAGAAAATCAACATTCATAAAATCATACAGTGCAGAAAGAGGCCATTCGGCCCATCGAGTCTGCACCGACCACAATCCCACCCAGGCCCTATCCTCAAAACCCCATGCATTTACCCTAGCTAGTCCCCCTGAAGCTAAGGGACAATTTAACATGGCCAATCCACCAAACCTGCACATCTTTGGACTGTGGGAGGAAACCGGAGCACCCGGAGGAAACCCACACAGACACGAGGAGAATGTGCAAACTCCACACAGACAGTGACCCAAGCCGGGAATCGAACCCAGGTCCCTGGAGCTGTGAAGCAGCAGTGCCAACCACTGTGCTACCGTGCCACCCTTTAACATCATTCTGAGTTAATGCAGGTTATTTAAAATATACTTTTCTCAGTAAACATTGCCAGAAAACTTCTGATGTTCAACTGCACGAATACAGTAATTCCACATTAAAGCCCAAGTCATATTCTTTAAAATTGTGACTTTAAGTGAATCAGAACTTGCCACAGGAATCAAAGTATAATCTGGAATTATGTTCTTTTGGACTTTTCTGGAAAAAATCATCACAAGTTGAATCTTAGAACCCCTACAGCACAGAGAGAGGCCATTCGGCCCATCGAGTCTGCGCCGACCACAATCCCACCCAGGCCCTACCCCCATATCCCTACATATTTACCCACTAATCCCTCTAACCTACGCATCCCAGGACACTAAGGGCAATTTTAGCATGGCCAATCAACCTAACCCGCACATCTTTGGACTGTGGGAGGAAACCGGAGCACCCGGAGGAAACCCACGCAGACACGAAGAGAGTGTGCAAACTCCACACAGACAGTGACCCAAGCCGGGAATTGAACCCAGGTCCCTGGAGCTGTGAAGCAGCAGTGCTAACCACTGTGCTACCGTGCCACACACTACGTATATAGTGATGTACGTTCCAAAGTGAAACAAATTGTCAAATAAAATAAATCACTCAATGTAAAATAAATACGGTATAAATTTATATTAGATAACACTCACTAGTTTCTTCTTAGCCATTCCTTGGGGTCAAATGTGATTTTTTTCCACTCCGGTTTGACGAGCTCTGAAATGGCGATAAGTCTAATTTATGATCTCTAGACACTGCCGCACGTGGGGCAAGTGGTGGGTGGAGGGGGTTGGGTAGGTGAGATATTTTGTGATTTGTGCGATCTCCCCGACTCCTTGACTTTGTTCCCGTGTGTTCCCTATGAACTCTTACAGTGGGTGCGCTTTCAAGTATACCTTCACCATTTTGGCCAGTCTCAAGCCAGAGACTTCCATGAGTTAGTGGAAATGTTTGACTTCTTCAGAGATTCTTTGAGGACATCCCTACAGCGTTTCAATGGAGTTGCTTTTGAGTGATTAGTATCCCGATGCTGGACATGTTGACTTGAGAGAGGTTGCTGCTGTTTGACTGCCTTTCTTACTAGCGAATTTGTAGGATCTTGTGGAAGCTCCACTGGTGATATTTCCCCAGTGCTTTGAGGTGCCTGCTGTAGGTTTTTCAAGTCTTCAAAACATATTTAGGAGCTCAGAGATCACTGCTACCCAGTAAGCCATGACCTGAGTCTCAGTTTGAGATTGTGGTCCTCAAATGCTCTTCTGCTCCGTCATATGAAAGCTGAGCTTTGCACATTGGAGGCAATGTTAAATATTATCATCTACGTCTGCCTTCATCATGGGGAAGCTTCCAAGATATTGAGAATGGTCCACAGGTTTCAGGATTATGCCCTTAACCTTAGTCAATTGGACTAGAGAGGGCGGGGGATGTGGTTGAGCCTGGCTGGAAAAGGATGTTTGTTTTCAAGGTGTTTAGTAAAAGGCTTATTTTTTCATAAGCTTTCTGAGTGAACGAACACACAAGCATTTTCCGCATTCAATATCTCAATGACTGAAGTTGGAGTGAATTTGGTTTTGGATTGAAGGTGACATAGGTTGAATGGCTACAATCTGATAGGGTTTTCTTTATTCATTTGTGGGACATGGGTGTCGCTGGCTGGCCAAGATTTATTGCCCAAGCCTAGTTGCCCTTATGAAGGGGTGGTGAGTTATCTTCTTGAATCGCTGCAGTCCACCTGCTGTGGGTTGACCCACAATGCCGTGAGGGAGGGAACTCCAGGATTTTGACCCAGCGACTGGTTTCCAAGTCAGGATGGCGGGTGGCTTTGAGGGGAACTTGCAGGTGGTGGTGCCCCCAGGTATCTGCTGCCCTTGCCCTTCTAGATGGAAGTGGTCGTGCGTTTGGAAGGTGCTGTCTGAGGATCTTTGGTGAATTGCTGCAGTGCATCTTGTAGATAGTACAGACTGCTGCTACTGAGCATTGGTGATGAAGGGAGTGGCTGTTTGTGAATGTGGTGCCAATCACGTGAGCTGCTTTGTCCTGGATGGTGTCAAGCTTCTTGAGTGTTGTTGGAGCTGCGGGCCTACTCCTGTTCCTATGTTCCTAATTAATGCCATCATTGATTGCCCTCGTCACTTTAGAGCTGTGTTTTCTATTCATATCATTGTCAGCCAATATTTTGATCGCTTCTTCAATAAGTTGGAAAGCACTTAACAATGGTTTTGTTGTTAACATTTGATGGGGTGTTGTCTCAACAGTGCACCTTTCTTCTTCAGCTTGTTATTTTTATAGCTGCATTAAATACCCATTTGACAATTCTTCTCTGTGGGATACAAGCAGTTCCACCTCATCAGTCATCTTCACCTCTTGAATGCCAAGTTACCTTGCTGAAGTGATGATTTTCCATTGAACCTTTGGAATAATGTTGTCAAATCCACTGAGTTCATTGACACATTCAGGCCACGCTTTTTGCCACACACCATTCAGACACAACAATGTAACTTCATCCCATGAATTAGCAATATTGTCAACACTCTTGAATATATTCTAGGCGTGCCACAATTCTCTGATTGTTGGCTTATTCTGACCAGCTCTTTCCTTGATGAGTTGGGAGAAGATATGAAATAAATAATACGCTTTGAACATTGCTCCAGCATCCTGATCCATAGGTGGCAGCAATAAAGTCATGTTGGGTGGCAGGAAAGCCAACTTAACATTTCCGATATGTCATCAAGGTTGACAGACCCCGGACATTCTCTCTTCCACCTTCTTCCATCGGGAAAAAGATACAGAAGCCCAAGGTCAGGTACCAACCGACTCAAGAACAGCTTCTTCCCTGCTGCCATCAGACTTTTGAATGGACCTACCTCGCACTAATTTGATCTTTCTCTACACCTTAACTATGACTGTAACACTCCATTCCGCACTCCCTCATTTCCTTCTCTATGAACGGCATGCTTTGTCTGTATAGCGCACAAGAAACAATACTTTTCACTGTGTGTTAATACATGTGACAATAATAAATCAAATCAAATCAAAGGATGACCTGGGGTATTATCTAGGAGAAGCACTGGGTAAGAGTTTCCAGCTTCACCCACTGTTAGGATCATTCAGTCTACTGAAAGTCAATGCACTTTTGGCTGGGCCACCAAACTTCCCATGGCAGGTCCTGCCACAACAAGGCTGGAAAAGTCCTGGCCAATATCTTGAATGGAACTATTTTCTCTGGCACAATATTCCTTCCAAGCAGGGATGGCGTACAAAGGGAACCAGTCTTGAAAGGAGTCCTTCCATTACCCAAGTGTTCTTTTCTGAATGCCATATGGCGTGCAGATGTTCTTTCAAATAGCCTTTAGCGCCGTTAGTGTCACTAACTCCTACAGCACCAGTGGCTTAAACCTGAAATCTCCCACCAAGCAGAAAAGTTAAGTGTGTTTAAATTCTGGCACAGAGTTCTCTGTGGAAATATTCATTCTTTGCGACGTACAGTTCCTTTGAAGCCCATTTTATTGAAGTTAAACACTTGTTTCAGCGAGTAGCCACCTTCTTTGATAATTCGCTTCCAATATGCAGGGAATTCATCTGCTGTTTCACTCTCAGAGCTAACTGCTTCAAGCATACGTATGAATTAGGAGCAGGAGTAGGCCATTTGGCTGCTCAAGCCTACTCCGTCATTCAACAAGATCAAGGCTGATCTGTCTGTGGCCTCAACTCCACATTCCACTTTTGACTCCCTTCTCAGTCAAGAACCTATCTACCTCGGCATTAAAAATATTAATTGACCCTGCCTCCACCGCTCTCTGGAGAAGAGAGTTCCAAACATTCACCACCCTCCAATGAAAAATGTTCTTCTCATCTCCGTGTTAAATGGGAGAACTTATTTTCAAACAGCGTCCCCTAGTTCTAGTCTGTTGTTCCACAAGAGGAAACATCCTTTCAGCATCCATCCTGTCAAGTCCCCTCAGGATTTTACATGTTTCAATAAATCCACCTCTCGTTCTTCTAAACGCCAATGAATACAAACCAAATCTACACACACGACAGGGAGGACCTGCTGCACACTCTGCAATGCAATCAGTGGAGTTGGAAGAGAGGATGTGATCGGGGCCACACTTGGGGACGGTGGGGGGGTGGCGGGGGGGAGGGGGGGGAGATCGAGGCTGCACTTGGGGGGGGAAATCGGGGCCACACTTGCGGGGGAGATCGGGGCCGCACTTGTGAGGAGGAGATCGGGGCCGCACTTGTGGGGGGGAGATCGGGGCCGCACTTGGGGGAGGAGATCGGGGCTGCGCTTGGGGGGGAGATTGGGGCCGCACTTGTGAGGACGAGATCGGGACCGCACTTGTGGGGGGGAGATCGGGGCCGCACTTGGAGGGGAGATCGGGGCCGCACTTGGGGCCGGAGATCGGGGCTGCACTTGACGGGGGGAGATCACGCTGCACTTGGTTGGGGGAGATCGGAGCTGCACGAGGGGGGGTAGATCGGGGCCGCACTTGGGGGTGAGTTCGGGGCCACACTTTCAGTGGGGGAGGAGATTGGGGCCGCACTTGGTGGGAGAGATCGGGGTTGCACTTGGAGGAGGAGATCGGGGCTGCACTTGAGGGGGGGTAGATCGGGGCTGACATTGGAGGGGGAGATCGGAGCTGCACTTGGGAGGGGAGATCGGGACCGCACTTGGGGGTGAGTTCGGGGTCGCACTTGGGGGTGAGATCAGGGTTGCATTTGGGAGGGAGTTCGGGGCTGCACTTGAGTGGGGGAGGTCGGGGCTACCATTGGAGGGAGAGATCTGGGCTGCACATGGGGGGGGAGATCGGGGCTGCACTTGGAGGGGGAGGTTGGGGCTGCACTTAGAAGGGGAGATCAGGGCTGCACTTGAGAGGGGTTGATCGGGGCTACCATTGGAGGGGGAGATCGGTGCCGCACTTGGTGGGGGGAGGTCGGGGCCACACTTGGGGGTGAGTTCGGGGCTGCACTTGGAGTGGGGGGTGGGTCCGATAGGCTGGCGATCGGCAGGCGGGGTGTGGAGGGGGGTGTGGTTTGGGACGCTGGTGACCGGGAGAAGGAGGCCGGCGGTTGGGAGGCCAGCGATGGGTGGGGTGCCAGTGCACATGCGCCGATCTCCCCACTGACAGCTTGGCGCACGCACAATGGCCCACTCAGCACTATGCTGCTGGCCTCTCGAGCGGGATGAGACCCTGCCCCCCACTTACCAGCGTGGATCCTGCTGAGGCACTCTATGGAGCACAGAGTGACGGAAATTTGTTCCACTACCTGCGCCAAAAGAACTGACAGGAAATTCTCCCATTTTCCCATCTGTTGGGCACTTTGTTTTTTTTGGGAGAATCCCGGCCGTTATGTCCTCCTCACAACTTGCTATCTTTGTCTCATCAGCAAATTTAACAATCATACATTTAGTCCCTTCACCAGTTATTTGATGTTAAACAAATAGCGAAACTTCTTAAAGCACCCAAACCAACCATGACTAGCACTAAAACTACTTTCCGACTGGCTACTCTCACCTGCTCATTCTATAATTCATCATACAAGCTTTTAGCTTTCACATAGATGGCTAACATACTAAGAGGCATATTGTGCTGGCTTTGGCCTTCAGTCCAGGCTTTCCATGTTTTCCATTATGCTGCTCCTGGCACCACTTATCTTGATAGCAGCACTTAAAGGTCTAACAATTTGTGCACTTTGTTTGATTTTGTCAGCATTACCATGAATTTTTCTTGCCATCTTGGGGTAATCCTCTCCAATATCGTCATGTTCTCTGACCTCAAAACACTTTAAAATCTCCAGTTTAATTTCTAAAGTGACAGTTTTTTTTGCAGCACCAATGTCATCACCATCACTTATTGAGCGTTCTTGATTCATGTTTGAGAGCAATTCCAAGGAATTGATGCAATAAATTACCTGCTCACTTAAATCACAAGCTTCAAATTACTTCAAACAACTTCAGTGCCGTTTGTCGCCAAATCTCCTTCACTCGCTCAACTCCTTTTTCATCCATTTTTACTCTCGCTTCCCCCGTTCCCCTTTGCTCGCTTTCCTGCTCCCACCTGTCCTATTGCCCTTTCTGCTTGCTACCAATTCTCCCCACTCCCTCCTGGCCCTGCTTGCTGCTACCTGCATTTCTGAGATGAATACATTGCACTGACCCTGCCTCCTCTGTTTTTCACCACTGCCACTGCTAACAGCACGGATGATCAGCTTTGTATGTTAAACGCAAGGGCAGGCAATCATGAGGGAGTTGCCAGCTGAAGAGGTGACAACTACTATAATGTTCGAAGCACGTGAGGAGGAGGAGAGGGGCCTGCCTACTGCATTAATCACTGGGCTGAAGAAGTGCAGGACAAGCATTGACAAAAAATTTCAATTCCATTACACTAGCCAGATTTGAGAGTGGTGGGAGTGGGGCTTGTAAAAGCTGCAGTCAACATGGAAAGCAGACAGGGGGCAAGCATGCCTGGGCTTTATTTATTATGGGTATAATTTCCAGACACGCAAGTCCTTTTGCTTTCAGTATTAATGCTGCGTTCACTCAATAACCACTCCTATGCTAAAAATGGGTATATTTCTCCAGAGTACTGCATGTACTATAAAAATAAAATTGTCCTCTGTGGACCTAAACTCTTTACTCTTTTTCTGTTGGTGTTATTGTTGCGCCTCTTGTACGTGAGTCAAGAAACTAATTTATGGTGTGATCAGCTGATTGATCCAATAATCGCTATGAATTCTGATTTATCATCTTAAATTGCCGCTAAAGGCAAATTAATGAGCAAATGCAGACAGTACGTGTATGACAGATCCACCAAAATAGCACATGATGTATTGTGGGGCAACTAAGTACTGTCCCAAAGAAACCAGTGTTTACATCGCCAAGCTAATAACCTCAACGTAAAGGTGCACTAATTGTCTGCGGAAATCATGGTGATTGACATCTCTGGCAACAAGCTGGATACTGTAACAACCTCACATTAAAAAGGTCTGATGGCATTGAGTGCATAACCAGATCATCTTGTCAGTCAGTCTATCAGAAAGCTACAAAGATTTTCTAATAAAATTCATAGTGAAATGAAAGCTAATTCTCACATGGAAAATTAATACTACTCCACTAGGTGAAGACTGTTTCAAAGGGAGACAACATCTTCCCTTAGTAGACCTTGAGGAAGATCACCATAGCAACAAAAAATTCAGCAGTCAGTGAAAAGCTGTTATCTTCATTGATGAGCTTGTTAAAGTGGTTCCATAAACCTAACTTTATAGAATTTCCCTTCGAAATGTGGCATTATCATAAGGGCAACACGTTGATTTGTAAAAGTCAGTCATTTAAGTCAAAAATTGTTCCATTAAATGCAGCTACAAATAAGATAATCATCTGTTGACATTTATTTCATTTAAGTCATCAAATTGACTAAAGCATCGTACTTGATTAGTCACACTGTATTGTAATAAAACATCCTAACAGGCTTCCAATCCAGTTTGTGCTGAGATGCAGGTGCAGATATTTGTAAAGTGTAAAAACCAGACTTAATGGGCGACAAAAGCCCTCCAGCACTGCACTGTGATGTTGGAAGAAAACCAGAAATGTGCAGCACGCTATATTGGTCCAGATATTCAGTAGATATCCATGGCAGTATTTAAATACGGTAATAAGGTGCCTGCACCAGAAACAGGTTAAAGTGATGTCTGTGTGCACCTGAAACACCCGTCCAATAAATCATGGCAAGACCACTTATCAAGAGCTTTCATAAGGAATCCTTATCTTCATTAAGATCTCTAATTAATTGTCTTGGACTGTTCCATGTTTCAGGGCCAGGCGTTTGGATGTTTTGGCAAATGTTTCCCATGTTGATACTCTAGCAGAGTGAGTGTGTGGAAGGCAGGAGACGTTGACACATAATTAGCTTGTTCCAAATTGCTAAACATTGGAATGCTGCTGCTTTTATCATTGTACCTCGCAAATCAGGAAGAGGAGCAGCGGCGAGGAAGGCAGCACAGACCTGCACAGGCTGCAAGAGCGAGGAGAAGACATGGACAAGGGTGCAAGGATGTATTGTGTATGAAGATCAAAAGATGCCGAAACAGAACATTTTTATTTGCAAATGACTCCATTCTTAACTTGTAGCTATAAAATCCTTGTGTCTAAAATCCTGGTGCATCTCTTGTGCGCAGTAATACCCATTCTGGTGCCACTGTGAGATGCTTCCAGAGGCTACAGATTGGGAGATGGAACCAGCTGATTTTCTGTCGAGGGCATGAATTGGCAAGTTACAAGTGGGTAACTCTGAGCAATTCAGGCCATCAACAAACTGACTGGGACTTGCCTGGGGCAGTCTGTCACTGAGAGTTTAATCTCATCTCAATACTGTTCACAATTTAGAATTACTGCTTTCGGAAAGAAAGCAAAATGTGGCAAGGAGGAACCCATGGCAAGGGGTACAATTTTGGGAGGTGTTCTGGCACTTCAGGACACCTTACGCTGGGTCCTTGACAATTCCAGTCACTTCCAGGACATTGCATCTTCAGTGGAGGCATTGATATTCTTTAGATTTGGAGTTCTGTTTGACCCTGTAGGCCGCTGCAGGTGATGGACTTCTGCAGTAATCTGCCTTGCCCCCCACCTCCCTCCCCCAATGAAAAGCACCCAAGCAGAGGTAGAAATATGGAATGTTTGTCTGGTCATTATTGACTAACTCAAGCAGGTTAGTCTCCCACAAGATACTTGACAAGAAAAATCAGGGCAAGCGTAAAGGAAGGAAATTACCCCTTTCCATTTTCCAACAAAATTAATGACTTGCCCAACCGAAAACAAAACTTTACTGTAGAAATATAAAACATCAAATGTAATCATCAACAATTACTGACAATTTGCAGAGGCTAGACACTTATTGTGGCACAGTGGGTAGTATCCCTGCCTCTGAGCCAGAAACTCTGGGTTTGAGTCCCAGCCCTGGACTTGATGGCCAGGGAAAGTACATTTATAATGCAGCCGAACAGGCTGAGTGTTTACCCTCCGACTGCTTCCAACACGCCAGTGGCTGGTGGTAAGAATGGGAGAGACTCCTGCTCAGCCACGCTTGACGCGGAGTGGCGCCCCTCAAGCTATAAGCCTCTGGTGACAGACTAGAAACCTGTTCCCGGAATTACTTGCTATAGAAACAAACAACAGTCTGCCTTAGTGCACCACTCGGCGCAGGAAGAGAATTGGACATGTAGACACTTCATCACAGAATCATAGGATCCTACAGTACAGAAGGACCATCCAACCCATCGAGTCTGCACCGACCACAATCCGACCTAGACCCTATCCCCATAACCCCATGCATTTACCCCAGATAATCCCCCTGACACTCAGGGGCAATTTAGCACGGCCAATCCACCTAACCCGCACATCTTTGGGCTGAGGGAGAAAACCGGAGCACCCGGAGAAAACCCACGCAGACACGGGCAGAATGTGCAGACTCCGCGCAGACAGTGACACAAGTCAGGAATCAAATCCAGGTGCCTGGCGCCGTGAGACAGCAGTGCTGACCACTGTGCCACCCCCTTATTTAACCCACAGAGGTGTTAGTGGTTGAACAAACCTCAGTCAGCATCTGCTATTTCACCCAAGTGACCATTTTCATGAGATGTCTAATTTTTCTTACTTGTTTTACAGACTTCACTCTTACAGCCCTTCCAAACTTTCCTTCTCTGAAAACAGGTTCTTTTACTCTATCTTTGTCGTCTGTTGAAGGTTGAGATCTGAGGCAATTTTCCCCTCCTTAATCCAGAGGTGCTGGGGATAACTGGAACTCCTCTAACACCACCCCAGCTAATTAGCACAGCACACTGAGCACAAAGTGGACAACCAATCGGTCAGCCTTCTTGTTTATATTACTCAGGTGGATACTAAATGAGTGAGCAAGTTGAACAATTTTTTTCTGAAAAGTCGACCACATAGTGCAGAATTTCAGCGGCTGTTTAGAACACACTTGTCTATCGTTTGATTTGTGGATGTATCATGGAATCTGCCCATCGAGTCTGCACCAACCACAATCCCACCTATCCCCATAACCCCATGCATTTACCCCGCGAGTCCCCCTGACACAAGGGGCAATTTAACATGGCCAATCTACCTAACCCACACATTTTTGGACTGTAGGAGGAAACTGGAGCACCCGGAGGAAACTCACACAGACACGGGGAGAATGTGCAGACTCCACACAGACAGTGACCCAAGCCGGGAATCTGAATATAATTGATAGAGTGACTTGGTCTCTGACTCCTGCATGTTTGCAGACCAGGAGCCCAGACCTGTCACCAAGCTCGGAGCAGCAGTGATACCCACTCTCCTGTATGGCTCAGAGATGTGGACTATATACAGCGGACACCTCAAAGCCTCACAGAAGTAGCACCAGTGCTGCCGACCCAAGATCCTGCAAATCCATTGGCAGGATATGTGCAGCAATGTCAGTGTTCTCACTCAGGCCAATATCCCCAGCATCGAAGCATTGACAACACTCGATCAGCTCGATAGGTCACACCATCTGCATGCCTGACACAAAGCCCCAGAGAAAAACACCCTCCTCGGAGCTTCAGCGTGGTAAGCGAGCCCCAGGAGGACAGAGGAAACATTTCAAGGCCACCCTCAAATCCGCCTTGAAAAAGTGCAACATTCCCACTGACACCTGGGAATCCCTGGCCCTAGACCACCCAAACTGGAGGAAAACATCTGGAAAGGAGCTGAACGCTTCGGGTTTCATCACTGAAAGCTGAAGCCAAGTGTCGATGATGTGGAAACCCAGAAACCCTACCCACCCGCCCCTCCAACCATCGGCTGCCTCACCTGTGACAGAGACTTTAGCCAGGACTTTAATGGCTCGTCCTGCCCAGCGATGAGTGGAGCGAGCCGGTAAAATCGCACGAGAGCCGAGAAATCAGTCGTGATCCTGATTTCTCGGCATTCGCGATCTTATGAGAACTGGATTTTCGGCGAGGTCAGCCTCTTGTCAGAAATGGGCGAGAGGCTGAATTAATTATTTAAATATGTTAAAATGTTAATGTATATGGCTTTAGTGAGCCCAGTGTGCAATCGTCCAGGCTCACTCGCCTTTATGGCGTCACTCATGAATGGGGAACAGTCATGCTGGCCTCACCGGTAGAACTGGAGGCCATTGAGGCCCCTCTGGGGAGGTTGAGGGCAAGGGGGGGGTGCCCCTTGGGCATTGCCAGCCTGTCAGTGCCAGTCTGTCACCTTGGTGCTGCCAGCCTGGCATCTCAGTAATGCCCACCAGGCAGTGATAGAGGGGGGGGGGGGGGGCTATGGGGGTGGCTCCTATGGCGTGGGACAGGGCTTATAGGAGTGGGGCTTATAGAGGTGAGGCTTTATGGATGACAGGGATTGAAGGGGCTGCCCAATTGAAGGGATTGGAGGGGACAGGGATTGAAGGGGGTCCCCTTATTTGCGAAAGGATATATTGGCCTTGGAGGGAGTACAGAGAACGTTCACCAGGTTGATACCGGAGATGAGGGGGTTAGCTTATGAGGAGAGATTGAGTAGATTGGGCCTGTACTCGTTGGAGTTTAGAAGGCTGAGGGGAGATCTTATAGAGACATGTAAGATAATGAAGGGGCTAGACAGGGTAGAGGCAGAGAGATTCTTTCCACTTAGAAAGGAAACAAGAACTAGAGGACACAGCCTCAAAATAAGGGGGAATCAGTTCAGAACAGAGTTGAGGAGGAACTCCTTCTCTCAGAGGGTAGTGAATCTCTGGAATTCTCTGCCCATTGAAGCAGTAGAGGCTACCTCGTTGAATATGTTTAAGTCACAGGTAGATAGATTTCTGATCAATAAGGGAATTAAGGGTTATGGGGAGCGGGCGGGTAAGTGGAACTAAACCACTATCGGATCAGCCATGATCTTATTGAATGGCGGGGCAGGCTCGAGGGGCTAGATGGCCTACTCCTGCTCCTATTTCTTATGTTCTTATAATTGGGGAGGGAGAGTGCCCGCTGCCACTTTGAAGGCGATCAGCATGGGGGGGTGGGGGGGGGCACTACCACTCTGCAGGTGATTGGTGGGTGGCAGGGAGGGGGTCCCGCTCTGCATCATGATTGTTGGGGGGGATGTGATTTTCTGGGCGGTGAGGGGGGCATTGGGGATTGCATTTCAGGCGATGTGTGGCTCACGATCAGTCGCGGGCCCCAGTGATTGCGGGGGGAATGGGAGCTTGTTAAGGCTGCCTGCAGTAGCAGAGGCCTGACAGCTCTCTGTCTGTCAGACCTCTGCTGCTTCTATTGCGCATGTACAGAATCAGCGGTCTGCACATGCACAATAGCTCCCTCTACTGTTGCTTGTGTGCATGTGTAGACACTGAGGTCTGCACATGCGCAATTACTCCCTCTGCAGGCTGGCAGGTGAATTAAGCCCTGCCTATTGCCTGCAGCAGCTAGGAATGACCTTGACCATTTTTCCATGCACGATGTGCACAAGATTGGGCCCAAAAAACAGATCTGCACTCTCCCATTTTCACGCTAGCTGGACACTTCGAATCATTCTCATAAAATTCTGCCCTGTAGGTCACACATTTGACTCCTTAGTCATCTGAGAATTAATTTTTGTGTGGAAGCAAGTCATCCTTAACTCTGAGGGACTTCCTAAGAGAGGAGATTCCGGCCCCTTCCCCATTCATTACAATATTCATGCAATATTCTTTATTGCAACATGCTGGTATCACTATTGCTTGTTGTCAATTTAAGATGGTTACTTTCTGACTTTAGTGACAACTTGTGCTGTACGTCTGTAAATATGCTACAACCATACGGCCTGTTATTCAGTTGCACTCTCCTATCAGCTGACTCAATGAATATCTTTCAACTAAAACAGATGAATTTCCCTCACTCCAGCAGAGAATATGCAAATTTATTTTGGAAAAGAGAAAGTAATGGAGCAAGAAATAATCCCATTAGTGGATAAAACTGTTATCAGTTACACTTTCTTCTCAGATTGAAGCATAAACTCTTTGGGGATTGCAAAGTATTTCTGCATCAAAATAAAACATAACACAACCGTACAATCTCACAGCTTGAGCCAAAAACACTGAGTTAATACATTTATAATCTATTTCTATAATTACTGCTTAATATCCCATGGGGATGTTGGTGAGCAAAACATTAAACACAAGCATAAATATTAAACAGTGCAGTGGAATTAATCTATTTTTGTATTTTATGTGATGTCTCCATCAGTCTATTGTCAAAATGTCTTCTTTCTTCAATATTTGGCTTGCGGGCCTCAGTTATCTTTTATTCACATTGAGGGGAATTTTAAACAAAAAGGTGAGTTTGGGTCGGTTGGGGAGGTGAAAGTCGTCGGAAAATAAGTTTCCCGACCCGAAACTGCCTTTGATCCTCCTACTTCTGGCCTTCATAGAATCCCTACAAAGCAGAAGGAGGCTATTCAGCCCATCGAGTCTGCACTGACTCTTTGACAGAGCATCTTACTCAGGCCTATCCCTGTAACCCCATGTATTTACCCCACTAATCTCCCCTAACCTACACATTTTGGGACACTAAGGGGCAATTTAGCATGGCCAATCAATCTAACCCGCACATCTTTGGAGTGTGGGAGGAAACTGCAGCACCCGGAGGAAACCCATCCAAACACGGGGAGAACATGCAAACTCCACACAGAGAGTCACCCGAGGCCGGAATTGATCCCTGGTCCATGACACTGTGAGGCAGCAGTGCTAACTACTGTGCCACTGGCCTTAAGTCTGTCAAGAAAGTGGACAGCGACCAACCCAACCAAGCAAGAGGACTCCAAGGATAAGGAGGCTGTGAGACTCGCTGTCATTCAACTTTTGAACTTTAACTGTTGTTGGCCATGTTTCCCAAACCTTAGGTAATCTGGAAGCTTCAACCAGGGGAAGAGCTAGCAGGTACAGGAGGTGAGGGCAGGAGTGAGGTCCTTTACACCCACCCCCCGAATCCAGCCACCTCTGAGGAACCCCACCATTCCCAGTGTGGTGAACCATTGTTGGTTCCCACCAGGTAGTGCTGAGCCAGGGTCTGGCCAGTACTATGAGTCTGTATATATGTTACTGTTGGGGTTAGGGTTGGGCTGTTCTACATGTTACTGTTGGGGTTAGGGTTGGGCTGTTCTACCTGTAATATAGTTCTTTTGGTACATCCCAGTCGGGCTCCGCCTCCTGGGAGAGGTATAAAGGTCACTGCTCTGTCTGGGACCCTTTAGTCTGGGATCGTGTATTATATATGGTAGCTCTATTGTTGCAGTCAATAAAAGCCTTTATTTCCCCGAGTACCTCTAGTCTCGTGAGTTATATCGCACATCAATTTTATTGACTACAATTGAACTCTCTTCGTTGAAAAAAAAATGACACAGAGAACATGGAGCAAATGCTTAAACCCGAACGGCTTACGTTGGATCCACGTGCGGCAGGCGCCTCCAACACATTCGACCACTGGTTGAAATGTTTTCAGGATTACCTCGAAGCCTCCGCAGCGGTCACCACCGACGCCGACAGACTCCAGGTCCTCCACGCGAGGGTAAGCGACGTTGTATATTTAGCGATCCGTGGGGCCACCGACTACAAAGGGGCCCTCGAGCTTCTTAAGAAGCGCTACATTAAACCGCCGAACGAGATGCATGCTCGATATCTCTTAGCCACTCGACGGCGGCAGCCCGGCGAAACGACGGAACAGTACGCGTGCGAGCTCCTACAGCTAGCCAGGGGCTGTAACTGCAAAGCAGTGTCAGCAGACCAGAACATGAACGACCTCGCTCGAGATGCGTTTGTGGCGGGAATCGGCTCGTCTTACATCCGCCTTCGGCTGTTGGAGCAAGGTAATCTCGATCTCACTAAGTCCATAGAGCTAGCGGATGCGCTAGAAACGGCCTCCAAAAGTCTGGCGATGTACCCCGACGACCACGTGGAGACAGCGTGGCAGGGGCAGTCACAGACCCCACTTCATTCAGCTGGACCGAAAAGCTGCGTGATGGCGTGCCCGCCCTCGGGCCTGACGACGACAGCAGCTCCAGGCGGCCCGCGGTGTTACTTCTGTGGGGGAGTGAAGCACCCTCGGCAGCGATGTCCCACTAAAGCGGTGTTGTGCTCCGCCTGCGGCAAGAAGGGGCATTATTCGAAGGTATGCCGATCCAAACTTCCATCCAGGAACAGCAGTGCGGCGTGTGACTCCCCGGAGCCGGTTTCCTCGTCATCGGCATCGTCAAGGGCTTCTTCCACGTGCGAGGCCAGGACGTCGCCATTCCAGACGACGGAGTCGCAAGAGACGCGCGACCACCAGGGGCCGCTGGTTTTGGCGCCATCGCCCACGTGCGACCTATGGGGTCGGCACCGACCGCGAATGACCAGCAGGGGTCGTCATCATCCATCTCAGCTGCCTGCAGTGGCGCCCACGAACCAACGGTGGCGTCGATCATCCTGGACCAGGCAAAGCCTCACCGACTCGACAAGTCCATGATGGACATACAGGTAAACAAATGCACGATTTATTGTCTGTTTGACAGCGGGAGCACGGAGAGCTTCATTCACCCAGACGCCGTGAAGCGGTGTGGCCTCCGGATTCAGCCTGTCAAGCAGACAATTTCGATGGCATCAAGGTCCCGGTCTGTCACCGTGCTGGGGAGTTGCATGGTAAATCTGATGGTGCAGGGCACGGTTTACGAGAGCTTCAAGCTCCTGGTGTTACCGCACCTTTGCGCGCCAATACTCCTCGGACTAAATTTCATGGTCCACTTGAAGAGTGTAACCCTGCAGTACGATGGGCCACTCCCTCCGCTTTCAGTGGGAGACTCGCAGCCTCTAAATTGCCCAATGTGCTCCATCTGTAGTCTCTCGACGCTTAAGATTACCACATCCTCTTTATTCCAGAATCTCGTGCCAGGCTGCAAGCCCATCGCGACTAAGAGCAGGCGTTACAGCGCTGAGGATCGGATCTTCATTCGATCTGAGGTTCAGCGGCTCCTCAAGGAAGGGATCATACAACCTAGCGCTAGTCCTTGGAGAGCGCAAGTCGTGGTGGTCAAGAGTGGGAACAAACCCCGGATGGTCATAGACTATAGTCAGACCATTAACAGATACACGCAGCTGGATGCGTATCCCCTCCCGCGCATATCTGACATGGTCAATCAGATTGTGCAGTACCGGGTGTTCTCCACCATCGACCTAAAGTCTGCTTACCACCAACTCCCCATTCGCCCAGAGGACCGACAATACACGGCTTTTGAGGCGGATAGTCACTTGTACCATTTTCTAAGGGTTCCTTTTGGTGTCACGAATGGGGTCTCGGTCTTCCAGCGTGCTATGGACCGAATGGTGGACCATAACAGACTGCGGGCTACCTTCCCGTACCTGGATAACGTCACCATCTGCGGCCATGACCAGCAGGACCACGATGCCAACCTTCTTAGATTCTTACGCACTGCATCTCGCCTGAATCTGACCTACAACAGGGAGAAGTGTGTATTTCGCACGCGCCGCCTAGCTATCCTCGGATACGTGGTGGAAAACGGGGTCATTGGCCCTGATCCAGACCGTATGCGTCCCCTCCTCGAACTTCCCCTGCCCACTAGCGTAAAAGCACTGAGAAGATGTTTAGGCTTCTTCTCTTACTATGCACAGTGGGTTCCCAATTACGCGGACAAAGCCCGTCCGCTCATCAAGTCTACCTCTTTTCCCCTAGCACCAGAGGCTCGTTTGGCCTTTGAAAAACTAAAAGCCGACATCGCGAAAGCCACGATGCACGCTATTGATGAGTCCATCCCCTTCCAGGTGGAGAGCGATGCATCTGATTTCGCCCTGGCCGCCACACTGAACCAGGCCGGCAGGCCCGTCGCCTTTTTCTCTCGCACCCTCCAAGGCCCCGAAATTCGACATTCAGCGGTGGAAAAGGAGGCCCAGGCCATTGTGGAGGCCGTCCGGCATTGGCGCCATTACTTGGCGGGAAAACGGTACACCCTGCTCACGGACCAGCGGTCCGTGGCGTTCATGTTCAATAACACGTTACGGGGCAAGATCAAGAACGATAAGATCTTGAGGTGGAGAATCGAACTCTCCACCTACAATTATGATATCATGTACCGTCCAGGGAAGCTCAACGAGCCCTCGCATGCCCTGTCGCGTGGAACATGCGCTAGTATGCAGGAGAATCGATTGCAGGCTCTCCACAATGACCTCTGCCATCCGGGGGTCACTCGGCTCTTCCACTTCATAAAAGCCCGGAATCTACCCTACTCGGTGGAGGATATCAGGTCTATAACCAGAAGCTGCTGGGTATGCGCGGAATGCAAACCGCACTTCTACTGACCTGACAGGGCACAACTCGTTAAGGCCACTCGTCCGTTCGAAAGACTGAGTGTAGATTTTAAGGGCCCCCTTCCCTCGACAGATCAGAATGTGTACTTCCTCAATGTGGTTGATGAGTACTCACGATTCCCTTTTGTCATTCCTTGTTCCGATATGACCACTGCCATGGTTATCAAGGCATTTCGTGATCTTTTCACCCTGTTCGGGTACCCCTGTTACATCCATAGCGATAGGGGCTCGTCGTTCATGAGCGATGACTTGAGGCAATTCCTGCTCTCATACGGAATTGCCTCTAGTAGAACCACGAGCTACAACCCTAGGGATAACGGACAGGTTGAACGTGAGAATGCTACAGTCTGGAAGGCTGTCTTACTGGCGTTGAAGTCTAAAGGCCTTCCAGTCTCTCGTTGGCAAGAGGTGCTCCCTGATGCGCTCCACTCCATACGCTCACTCCTGTGTACGGCAACCAACGCTACTCCCCATGAGAGACTGTTTTCATTCCCTCGGAAGTCTTCCTCTGGGACCTCATTACCGTCTTGGTTGACGTACTCAGGACCTGTCCTCCTGCGGCGACATGCTAGGACCCGCAGGTCCGACCCTTTGGTTGAACAGGTCCATCTCCTCCACGCCAACCCTCAGTATGCCTATGTGGCATACACTGACGGGCGAGAGGACACGGTCTCGATTCGAGACCTGGCACCAGCAGGGGGCTTGGAAACCCCTGTCGCTCCCATACCTCCTGTTAGAGACCCCCCAACTGTTGTTTCCCCTCCTGACACGGCGCGGGCAGCAACGGGACCATCACTTAACCCTTTTACTCCCGTGTACAGCTTGCCTGAGTCCAGGAGATGGTCGCCACTTCAAGGCGTGCCCGAGTTCAGCGGATTGTCACCTCCTCGGGGTCTACCGGCCTTGGGGAGAACGCCACCGCGAGTGCCTACACCGGTGTCATCGCCGGTGTTGAGGAGGTCACAACGACGGTGCGGTCCCCCAGACCGTCTGAACTTATAGACTGATGAACAATTGTTCTGTGTCTTGTACCCCGCCGGCCTTTGTTTTCAAAGGAGGGGTGAATGTGGTGAACCATTGTTGGTTCCCACCAGGTAGTGCTGAGCCAGGGTCTGGCCAGTACTATGAGTCTGTATATATGTTACTGTTGGGGTTAGGGTTGGGCTGTTCTACCTGTAATATAGTTCTTTTGGTACATCCCAGTCGGGCTCCGCCTCCTGGGAGAGGTATAAAGGTCACTGCTCTGTCTGGGACCCTTTAGTCTGGGATCGTGTATTATATATGGTAGCTCTATTGTTGTAGTCAATAAAAGCCTTTATTTCCCCGAGTACCTCTAGCCTCGTGAGTTATATCGCGCATCACCCAGTTAACTTCTTGAGGTTGTCAATCATCTGTCCCTGCTCCCCCTCCCCACAGTGAGGCCTTTGACCTCCTCCCACATGTTTCTGAGTTGTTCTCCAATCCTTCTCCAAGGCTGCTGATCCCACTGCTGCCCCAGCCCAAGCCTTTGCACCCCCCACCACTAACCACTAACCCCCCCTCCCACCGGAACCTTCTCCCCTTCCCCCCCCTCCCCTCCCCACCCCTCCCCCCTCCCCCCTCCCGGAACCTGGGATCAGGAGGCCCACTCAATCTCCAATGCTCAGTATGGAGTTACATATATTAGAATCATATCTCTTGAGACTGAATTTTTATTTTACAAAATGGAAGGACACGGCATGATCTGTACACTTGGATGCTGACCTGGGAATATTTTTGAAAGAAGGCCGCAAATTGATCTTAGAATTGACAACAAGCAGACCTCTTCCAAGAAATCATCTGCCCTTTAGTGCACTTGAGGAAGATCTATTTGTTTGCTTTGAACTGCAATCGCTTTAATTGATAGGAATAAAATACTGGAAAGGTGAAAGTTGGTACCTTGCTGGAAATGACATGGTGGAGAGATAAACATTAAGCTGTGAACCTGCTTGTGTTGAAGGCAGTCTCGTGATGGAACATGATGAGGAAGGAAAGCTACCCTCACTGGCTCTCTCTCTCTCTGCCGTGCCCAACCTGCAGCTAGAGACTCCTCGGCTGAGTGTAATGGGTCTGCGTTTGGACTTGCAAAGCTGAGAGTAGTTGTTGAAAACTTCCAGACACCCACCGGGATCAGCTGCTTATCTTCACATGAGGGAACACTCCAGGTTGACAGCTTCAAGGCTGGTTAAAGGAGCCTTCGATGGCATAGGGAGGTATGAGGGATCAAGGTAAGCATGTAGAGGGGCATAGAGTGGCATGGGGGTGTGAAGAGGTATGAGGGACCATGGTGGGTGTGTAGAGGGGTATCGGTTGGCATGGAGGGTATGTGGTCCATGGTGGGTATAAGGGCATGAGCTGGAATGAGTTGGCATGGATGGGGCAAGGGGAGTGTGTGGGGGTTTGAGGGCTGCTTGGATGTTTTTTTGTTTTATTGCTCTTTGTCACACAGTGCTGGGGTACAGAGGCAGGCCTTCCACCTATCCCGTCCCTGTGTTTGACAGCCTCTGCACTCATTCCAGGACCGAGGGCCCTGCTTCTCATTTAAGTGATGTGGCTACACTAAATTTGCATCCAGTCCATCTCAATCTAAACAGGCAATGGTACAACATGAATCATGACAGCACGGTGGCACAGTGGTTAGCGCTGCTGCCTCACAGTGCCAGGGACCTGGGTTCGATTCCAGCCTTGGGTGACTATCTGTGTGAAGATTGCACATTCTCCCCTGTGTTTGCGTGGGTGTCCTCCAGGTGCCCCAGTTTCCTCCCATAGTCCAAAGATGTGCAGGTTAGGTGAATTGGCCATGCTAAATTGCTCCTTAGCGTCCCAAGATGTGTAGGTTAGGTGGATTAGCGAGGCAAATATGTGGGGCTTCGGGGATAGGCCTGGGGAGGTGGTTCTGTCGGAAAGTTGGTGCAGACTCGATGGGCTGAATGGCCTCCTTCTGCACTGTAGGGATCCTGTTTTCCAATGGCCCCCACATCTAATAATCAGGGTGACAAAATTTCTAGCCCAGAGAGGGAGTGATAAAGATTCACATCAGTGAGATGATAGTTTTGCACAAAGTGATCATCTGAGAAAGAGCAACTCAAGCACTATGGAAGACAGAAGCATAAAGGCAAAGAGAGAGACAGGGTAACAGTGAACACAACAGAAACACAGATACTCACTGGGATATATACATTTAGGGTTCGAGAGTAACAAATCATGGCAGAGATCGGGGCTTTAACATGAGGCCTCAATACCTTTCGTACCCAAACCTCAGGATTTGACTCCAGCAAAGGCAGGTATGCCATCCTTAGCAATTGTGTAAGAACAATTTGCATTATGAATGTTGACAGCGAAACATTTTTGAATATATTTGAAGTGTCTTGTGGTTTGTTGGAGTCCTCAGGCAGCCTCAGAGCCTGAAAAAACCTGCTAATATATTTGCTTCAGACCATGTATTGCCAATGCGGTTGCAGATATCCAGATGTACTGCTTTGCAGTGAAGGAAATCCATCCAATCTAAAGCACCCAGGGACAGATTACAATTCTGCCTTTCTCTCCTGCATAAAATTCCATAATAATGTTACAATTGTCTAGAACATGTGGCTCCAAGCCAACATTTTACAGAATTATCACTTTGGCTTGTTTTTTGGCCCGTAACTTCCCCAGAGTGACACACTCTCTCTGTCGGATTGTCACTCTCGACAGACGCTGCCA
This sequence comes from Mustelus asterias, assembly GCF_964213995.1. NCBI lineage: Eukaryota > Metazoa > Chordata > Chondrichthyes > Carcharhiniformes > Triakidae > Mustelus > Mustelus asterias. Next base: position 84,479,705 of record NC_135807.1, on the reverse strand, counting down.
TTGCACAGCTCCTGTCTTGCCCAACCTTCCTCACACAGACTGGGTGAGACAGGGGCTGTGCAGAGTGCTCAGTGCATTATCAGTGCAGAGAAACTGGGGTGCAGAGAGGTAAGTCACTCCCCCTTTTACAACAAAGGCTGCTGTAAAGGGCGTGTTTAAAGGGACAGGGGTAAGTTTCAACGGTAAGTAGTTTACAGGTGGGTAGGTCGGACCAATGCCGGAGGGAGGGTTGGACCGGAACTGGAGGCGGTGGGGGGGAGTCAGAGTCAGAGCAGGGGTCGGACATATTGAGAGGGGTGGAGGAGGTGAAAGACTCAGGCTGGGATTTTTCCACTCCCCTCCGTGATAGAGGTAGAGGAGAGCGGGAAGACCTGTTTCCCCTAGTGAATAGGTAAATTACCAGGGGACTGGATGAAGGTGATTGGTGGAAGGATTAGAGGGGATATTAGGGAAACCGTATTCACCCAGAGGGTGGCAGGGGTCTGGCTTCGCTGGCCAGATTGGTGGTTGCGGCAGAAATCCTCAGCTCATTTAAACGGTACCTCGATCTGCACCTGAAAAGCTGTAACATGCAAGGCTACTAGTCAGGTGCTGCAAACTGGGATTAGAATGGACGGCTAGTCTTTTATTTCAGCCAGCAAGGCATGATGGGCTGAATGGACTGTTTCTGTGCTGTAACTTCTGTATGCTTCTCACTCTGCAGGAGATATGGGGCCGTAGTAGCAGTGCCTTCAGACCTGTAACATGACTAGCAAACGGAGTGAAGGCCGCAGAGGGGGGGGGAGGATTGGAGAAGAGGGAGGAGGAGGACTCTCCTCAGGAGGATCTGCTCATCATGGGTTTCTCAAGAAGAATTCATCGACTTTCACTTCATCAAGATAGCATTGCCTGAAGTGACTCCGGTTCAAAAATGAGGTGGTCACAGATCTGCGCCACCTCCTTCAGCTCGATCAAATGCCTAATAACTGGCACTGCTAGTAGCTCTGAAGTTTACAAGAGCACTGGATCTTTCTAGGCAGCAATAGTGACATTTCCAACATTTCCCAGTACACTATCCATCAGTGCATGTGGGAGGTGATGGAGACTATCTGCCGGGGAGCTGAATATAATGTTTTTCTCAGCAGGGAGAGGAACATGGCTTTGCCGGGATGGAGCAGTTCCCAATGGTGCCAGGTAAGGACTATCATTCTGCCAACCTGACCACTCACAACACATCATGCCCGTGAATGCCCACTCTCCTGGCAGCAGCCATGATGCCTTCATTCTGAGGCAGTATGCTATTCCCACTGTCCTTGCGCCTTCAGGGAGAATAGGTGGTTCTTTACTCAGGGAGAAAGGCTTCTCCCTGTACATGTGGCTGACCACCTTAGCAATCTAATCATTTATTGTGGGGAAGATTGCTGGATGCTGTGAGAAGCTGCAAGCCCCTGTGAGCACTGGCATGTGCGGACATGATAGCAGCAGCCTGAGCCTGGGTGGCTGAAAGCATAAACATACAAATTAGAAGCAGGAGTTGGCCACTTGGCCCCCGAGCTTGCTTCGCTATTCAATAAGATCATGGCTGATCTGACCATGGATCTCACAGCCAGCCCTATGTTGTGGGACAATCATCTCCTAATGAAGGTTCAGGGATTGAAGGCATTCTGACCCATATCAATTCTGTGCTTCTCCTCTGCGCTGCCTGCAAAGGAGAGAGCAAAATGTCAGTGATTATGTAACACTGATGTGCCTGCTATAGCTGAATAGCTGGAGGTACATGGAGGCAGGAGAGGTGGGTGTGGTGCTGTCAGTATTAGTAGCTGTATGAGGGTGAGGTGGCGTGTAGCCGTGAGCCCTAAGTGCTTGGATGTGTGACCGGCCTGTGGTGCGTTGTGCAGTGTGAGAGGTTGGTGTTGTGATAGGTACAAGATTCAGGTGAAGATGCACTCACTGACCTTTACTGTCCGAGTGAGCTCATTCAACCTTTTCTGGCACTGCTGCCGGATTCCGGGAGTTCATCTCCCTGGCTATCTGTTTCCACTGCATTCAGAGGTCAGTCCTTGATGGCATCGTGTACCCCATGCCCACCATCCCCGACGGAAACATGGCACCACGCCTCCTGTGGACTTTCTTGATTGAAATCTCCAACGCTACATCTGTGGACTATGGAGGCCTCTTGCTGCGCTGGTTCTCCATTTGCACTCTCTCCTTTTGGAGCAGTGAAGGTCAGCTGTAGTGTCCCTTTAAGAATCGCAGACTGCCTTTAAGAGCCTCATACACTATTAGGTTCCTTTTTGTGAGTCCACCCAGGCAGCAGCAGCACTGCTCGGGCTGGGCTGCACACACAAACCTTGGGAATGAGGATGCAGCATAGAGCCTGTCTGCTCGCCCCCTCAACAGGAAAGGATGCAGGCAGATTGTGAATTAGAAGCTCTTTGCCTGAGAACGGGCCTTAACAACAGTTCCCCCACTAGGAATTGGATGCAATTCTCGAAATCAGAATTGATTACAGGATCAAAATTGAGCACGCTGCTCACTGGATGTGGTATTAAAATAATTAAACAACAAGGTCCTGAACAAACAATCAATCACTTTCATCATCAACACACACAAGGAAATTCTTCATCTTAACCTGCTTTCATTTGGTTTTGGCAATCTGCATAGTTGTTTCACACGACATAAAAGAACATTCAGCCCCTTTGCGGGAATGAAGATTAATATTGGGCTTCTCAGTGGTAGCACCCTGTTTTATGAGGCCGCCAGTGCCATTTGATAGGTGTATTGCCATTCTAAAAGATGTTATTTCCTGAAGAAATTGCACAACATTGATCAGATGTGTTGCACTCTGTGTGGGAGCTCTCCTCCGGAATCCAAAAAAAAAAATCCGCACAACAAAAGACATAATTTGTCCATGTCACAAGTTGATTTATTTTAAATCCAGGAGCAACTCTCCTACTCTAAAAATCAATATATATTCTGCCTGCTCAATGTCTGTAAAGTCCAGTGTCAGAATGAAGCCTGATGTTTCAGGGACTCTCCCTTATTATTGCATCAGAGAAATGTTCTAACCATCTCCCACCACGTATATGGGTATGTTTTCAGATTGGCAATGTGCACAGAGTGAGCCGTGCCTGATTCCATCTGGCCATGATTTTCAGAATGCTACAGGGACTGCACACACATTGTGCCGTTGAATTTTTAAGGCCCAGATTTCATGTTCCGGTGTTGAAATGAATAGCTGCTGTAATTTCCCCTTGTGCCAGGACTGCACTATTTGCTTTGAGAGCCCATATTGACTGCATACAATATTTGGTTTGATTTATTATTGTCACATGTATGAGTACAAAAAAAGTACTGTTTCTTGCGGGCTATACAAAGTATACCATTCATAGAGAAGGAAACGAGAGAGTGCAGAATGTTGTGTTAGAGTCATTGCTAGGGTGTAGAGAAAGATCAACTTAATGCAAGGTAGGTCCATTCAAAAGTCTGACAGCAGCAGGGAAGAAGCTGTTCTTGAGTCGGTTGGTACGTGATCTCAGACTTTTGCATCTTTCTCCTGACAGAAGAAGGTGGAAGAGGGAATGTCTGGGGTGCATGGGGTCTTTAATTATGTTGGCTGTTTTTGCGAGGCAGCGGGAAGTGTAGACGGAGTCAAGGGATGGGAGGCTGGTTTGCGTGCTGGACTGGGCTTCATTCACGACCTTTTGTAGTTTCTTGCAGTCTTGGGCAGAACAGGAGCCATAACAATCGGACACTTAAATGTGAATCTAGTGTGAGTGTTTGCTTGTTGCGCTATTTGGTGTTTTGAATCCATCCATGGGCAGAATTTTCTGATATTTTTTCAAAGTGTCAGTCCCAGCAAGAAAACTGGGGAGAATCCCACCGGCGCCACTGGTGGAAAAGTTGCCATATATTCAGTCTCTTTAACAGAAATTCTTTTTCCACGACTTTTATGCTGCTCCCGTGGCACCCTGTCCCTGATTTACTCACCCTGCCATGACTTAATGGCTGCATCTGTGGGCCTCACCATTTAAATGCGTCCCCATTACTTCTTCCATGTCCGGGGGGCAGGGATGGCAGCCAGAAAGACTGCACCATGCTTCTCTGAGGGAGCCTTCAGTAAGATTCTGGATGTGGTCCAGAAGAGATGGCAGACCTCCAACCCTCGCATGGGCAGGCGTCCTGCCAGCAACTCCATCTGGGAGGCTGTGGCCACAATTGTGAACACCAGCTCACTTCATTAGAGCACAGGGTTTCAGTGTCGTAAGAAGAATGACCTTCTCTGTGCAGCCAGGGTAAGTCTGCCTCCTCATGTGTCTACCCGCCCACCTTAACGCACCCACCACACCTCCACAGAGATCTCACTCTCACCCACTTCGCAGGGCCCCAGCACTTGCCATGCCAATCCCCCTGTCATTGATCTCTCATGTATGCCAGCATTCTTATAGTTATGAGGATGCCATTGGCTGGATCCGTGTAAGAGTCAGTCCACCTGGTCAGTGGGTGGAGACACTCACCATGACCTCTGACCTCAGAGGAGGAGATAGCAGCTGAGATGTGTCATTCAGCCTCTCTGGGCCCCGAGATCATCCCATTCAGTGGCAGGTTGCTGCCAGCTCTCTGTCTGGCAGGAGTCAGACATATCACAGAGGAAAAAAGAATCATTGCTCTATCCTCAATGCAAGACATCATCATTCCCCTGCAGCGTCCGGCCAATCGTATTAATGCCCTGTCCATGAATGGCATGACCATGATGATGACTTTCCACAGGCCCCACAATAGTTGGAAGATGTCAGACCCCACGGTGGGAGTATTCTTCATTCTCTAGTCCTGGTTGTCTCCAAATCGAGATGCTATGAGGGTATCCCTAGCTCTGAGCCCTATGTGGGCCCTGCCCATCGCCCAAGGTCCTTCTTCCTCTGCCTCCTCAGCATGAAGACCCTCATCATCTTCCTTGACATCTTCCATCTCTTCCTGTTCCAGCTCCTTACGCATTGCAGTGCCAGGTTGTGCAGAGTGCAGCAGACCACAATGATGTGGGACGCTCTGGGGGCTGTGCTTGAGCCGCACCCCCCCCCCCCCCCCCCCCCGCTTATTGTACCTCATCTCAAAGGGCATTTGGGCCTCTGCACCAGTGTCATCAGCCACGCCCTCTGAGTGGGTATTCTTTGTCCCCGAGAGCCATCCCCCTGCTGTTGCTCTCCCTCCAAAATGGCTGGGATCTGCAAGTGTCCCAGGATGTAACTGTCATAGACACTTCCTGGGAAATGGGCACAAACCTGCATAATGTGCATGGTGTGGTCACTCATGATCTGCACATTGAGGGAGTGATATAATTTCACACAGGTCACCCGTGCAGCCCTGAAAGGAGCTGCTGGCGCACAGGTTCAGAGCGGCAGTGACTTTCAGGGCCACAGGAAATGGGTGACCTTCCAGTTCATGTGGTGCCAACTCTTGCATCACCTGGCACAGGTAGTCCACCGTCCCCCGGGACAGACACAGCCATCTCCAGTACTGGACCACTGACATCAAGATAAGAAGTCTCCAGCGGAAGACCTATGGGCCAGTAGTGTTTCCTCCGAGGATCCGCCATCTGTGGCCCTGCAGCCAGTAGATCAGTGTGCCCTGCCACCTCCTCCCCTGCAGGGCACAGTTCTAGCCACAGTAGCACAATGGTTAGCACTGCTGCTTCACACCGTCAAGGACCCGGGTTTGATTCCCGGCTTGGGTCACTCTCTGTGTGGAGTTTGCACGTTCTCCCCGTGTTTGCGTGGGTTTCCTCCGGGTCCTCCGGTTTCCTCCCACAGTCTGAAAGACGTGCTGGGTGCATTTAGGTGCATTTACCCGAAAAGGCACCAGACTGTGGCAACTAAGGGAATTTCACAGTAACTTCATTGCAGTGTTAATGTAAGCCTTACTTGTGACTAATAAATACACTTTTACTTTAGCCACATGCAGCCACAGGTTGATGTCGTTGCTACTGCTCCACAACAATCAATAGAACGTAAGGCCGACTGGCTCCAAAATCTCTTCAATCGATAACTGAAAGGAAGAGAACATAAAAGTGAGCAATGAAGAGTCTTGGCAATGCACTGACCCACAGCCCCCTCAGGACCTGGGGCAACCATCCATTCACACCCCCCAATGCCCCTATACGCGCAGCTTTCCAATGAACCTCACCCACTCCCTTCTCACACAGTAACCAATTCCTCACAGTTACCCCTCCCAATCCCACCTTTCAGGAGCACCTTGTCCCTTGGGAGCCTCAGCGGGCTACATACCACCAACCACCCCCTCCCCCGCCCCTGAGGGGAGTTGAATGCATTGTCAACCTGCGTTCCAAAGTCGGAGGGTAAGGGGAATGTGACACTGCCCCTTGTCATGTCCTGAATGGGCTGATTTATTTGCATATATTTGCAAATAAATCAGCAACATGTGTGTCACCTCTCTGTCATGGAGAGGTGAGTGTAAGTCATGGAGTTCAATACTTGGCTCTCAGCTTCTAACGGGTTAGCCATTAGGCATCAATCAGTGGCACACTCACACACTGCAGGGCTGACCACATTGGCACAATTATCTCGTCAAGGAATGATCAGGGAGCTGATGAGGCAACTGCCCCACGCGTTAGGTGAAGCACACCTGACTCATTTTGAAACAGCAATTTGTAGTCACTTTCATCCTTAGATGGCATCCTCATTCCCCCAGCTCTCATGGGTTGCAGATTAAAGGAGCCTCCCACCTTGAACAACCAGATGGATTTTATTCCCTGATGGCTTGCTCTCCATATCCAGTGGCTTTGCCATTCCAGACAGCTCATATCCTGACAATACACTTTGCAACCTGAGGGTGGGGGGCTTGTTTGGACCACAGTCATCCTCCCCACTATGTGAGGGTTTTCTGCCCTCATGTGGCTCAACATCCGTTGTCAGAGTCCCCTACTGAGGATTGCCCACGCAGCCTGGCATTTCACAAGACCCCACCCAGGGACCTCAAAGTCATCTCCGATGCTCACTCTCTGATTTCACCCGCTCCCACCCACTTCCAGCTGCTCCTCTAGAAGGCAATTCATCAGTAGACAAATGAGCCCATCAAGGGGGATCCATTGCGAGCAACACCTTCCCACCCCTGAAACGCTGAGACACAATTGCCAACCCCTCACCTCCCCACACACACACAAACCGATGGCCCAGACTTTACACAGTAAGAAGTTTAACAACACCAGGTTAAACTCCAACAGGTTTATTTGGTAGCAAAAGCCACACAAGCTTTCGAAGCTCTAAGCCCCTTCTTCAGGTGAGTGGGAATTCTGTTCACAAACAGAGCTTATAAAGACACAGACTCAATTTACATGAATAATGGTTGGAATGCGAATACTTACAACTAATCAAGTCTTTAAGAAACAAAACAATGGGAGTGGAGAGAGCATCAAGACAGGCTAAAAAGATGTGTATTGTCTCCAGACAAGACAGCCAGTGAAACTCTGCAGGCCTCTGATATTCGGGTAAGCGTTCTCCAAGGCGGCCCTCACGACACACGACAGCGCAGAGTCGCTGAGCAGAAACTGATAGCCAAGTTCCGCACACACGAGGACCATTATTCATGTAAATTGAGTCTGTGTCTTTATAAGCTCTGTTTGTGAACAGAATTCCCACTCACCTGAAGAAGGGGCTTAGAGCTTCGAAAGCTTGTGTGGCTTTTGCTACCAAATAAACCTGTTGGAGTTTAACCTGGTGTTGTTAAACTTCTTACTGTGTTTACCCCAGTCCAACGCCGGCATCTCCACATCCAGACTTTACAGTCAGCATTGAAGAAACTATTCATTAAGTTTTATAGGCTTTAGAAGACTAACTTCCTCTATACCAATGAAAGTTTGAATTTGGTGCCTCCTATGGGGAATCTGTTCTTTACAGGAATAGGACAGGCAGCAAGGATACTGATCAACCAATCTGATTGAAGGATTCTCACAGCTGGCAAAGCAGCATGTTAAAAAGCATTAAATGTAAAATGCATTTAAATCATTGTACAGCAAGCTAAATATGTAAGATTATATAGGAGGCCCAGTACAGAAACAGGACATTCGGCCTAAATGTTACATGTACATGTACATGTTTTTTGCTCCACTTGAGCCTCCTCCCATCCTTCCTGCTTTGTTTCTGGCCAGCTTCTAACATTTCCTCTGTTAACCTCACAGACTGCACCTGTTGACCAGCTCAGTCTGGGAGCAGGTAGGTATCTCACTCTCCCAAACAGCAGTCCCACAGCCATGAGTCTACTTTGCTCCTGCTTTGGAAACGCTGAATTTCTTCCTCCCACATTGGGTAAGTGCGGAGTTTTCAGGCTAAGACATATATATGTTAATATAGAAAGTGTGTATGTTGAATTTGTTATCTTAAAACTGATTCTGTTACTATCGTACTTTAACTTTTACAAATGAAGTGCTTTCCTGCCTCAGAAAATATTCAGTGTGTTTAACAGTTATTATCTCATATGCTACCATATAATAGGCCTCAATTCACAGTTAAATTACAAGCACACATCCGAGGGCAGACTTTCTATTAACTGAATGTTCACTGGTATAGTATAATTAATGACAATATGTAACCGGCTCCTGTTCTATCCATTGATAACTTTCATTATTAGGTGCAGATTGCCATCTGAAAGGTTCAAATGTGAAATAGGTGGCCGGAGAAAAACACGTTGTTGGAGAACTTAGTTATTTCATTTCAGTCTCATCATATTGTATATTTTATTTGCAGATCGATTCCTTTAGCCTAACATTGTAGAAACCAGTTTCTCACTGTTAACTTGGGACACCTAGCCTTTAAAACCAAATAAAAACAACATTTTTGCAATGAATTTCAACAGGACTATAAATATATACAGTACGTCAAATAAATCTAAAATTCTACGCAGGCCACTCCACATATTTCCTTTGACAAGCTAACTAAATGGGTAGAATTAATAATTAGCTCACTAAAGATAGGAACATACTGGGAATAAAAATATTGTTGCTTAAGCCTCAGTACAAAGAACAAAGAACAATACAGCACAGGAACAGGCCCTTCGGCCCTCCAAGCCTGCGCCGCTCCCTGGTCCAAACTAGACCATTCTTTTGTATCCCTCCATTCCCACTCCGTTCATGTGGCTATCTAGATAAGTCTTAAACGTTCCCAGTGTGTCCGCCTCCACCACCTTGCCCGGCAGCGCATTCCAGGCCCCCACCAACCTCTGTGTAAAATACGTCCTTCTGATATCCGTGTTAAACCTCCCCCTCCTCACCTTGAACCTATGACCCCTCATGAACGTCACCACCGATCTGGAAAAAAGCTTCCCACCGTTCACCCTATCTATGCCTTTCATAATTTTATACATCTGTATTAGGTCACCCCTCATCCTCCGTCTTTCCAGTGAGAACAACCCCAGTTTACCCAATCTCTCATAACTAAGCCCTTCCATACCTGGCAACATCCTGGTAAACCTCCTCTGCACTCTCTCTAAAGCCTCTACATCCTTCTGGTAGTGTGGCGACCAGAACTGGGCGCAGTATTCCAAATGCGGCCGAACCAACGTTCTATACAACTGCGACATCAGACCCCAACTTTTATACTCTATGCCCCGTCCTATAAAGGCAAGCATGCCATATGCCTTATTCACTACCTTCTCCACCTGTGACGTCACCTTCAAGGATCTGTGGACTTGCACACCCAGGTCCCTCTGCGTATCTACACCCTTTATGGTTCTGCCATTTATCGTATAGCTCCCCCCTACGTTAGTTCTACCAAAATGCATCACTTCGCATTTATCAGGATTGAACTCCATCTGCCATTTCTTTGCCCAAATTTCCAGCCTATCTATATCCTTCTGTAGCCTCTGACAATGTTCCTCACTATCTGCAAGTCCAGCCATTTTCGTGTCGTCCGCAAACTTACTGATCACTCCAGTTACGCCTTCTTCCAGATCGTTTATATAAATCACAAACAGCAGAGGTCCCAATACAGAGCCCTGCGGAACACCACTAGTCACAGGCATCCAGCCGGAAAAAGACCCTTCCACTACCACCCTCTGTCTTCTGTGACCAAGCCAGTTCTCCACCCATCTAGCCACCTCCCCCTTTATCCCATGAGATCCAACCTTTTGCACCAACCTACCATGAGGGACTTTGTCAAATGCTTTACTAAAGTCCATATAGACGACATCCACGGCCCTTCCCTCGTCAACCATTCTAGTCACTTCTTCAAAAAACCCCACCAGGTTAGTGAGGCATGATCCCCCTCTCACAAAACCATGCTGACTATCGTTAATGAGCTTATTCCTTTCTAAATGCGCACACATCCTATCTCTAAGAATCCTCTCCAACAACTTCCCTACCACGGACGTCAAGCTCACCGGCCTATAATTACCCAGGTTATCCTTCCTACCCTTCTTAAATAACGGGACCACATTAGCTATCCTCCAATCCTCTGGGACCTCACCTGTGTCCAGTGACGAGACAAAGATTTGCATCAGAGGCCCAGCGATTTCATCTCTCGTCTCCCTGAGCAGCCTTGGATAGATTCCATCAGACCTTGGGGATTTGTCAGTCTTTATATTCCCTAAAAAACCTAACACTTCCTCCCTTGTAATGGAGATTTTCGCTAATGGGTCAACACTCCCCTCCGAGACACTCCCAGTCAACACATCCCTCTCCTTTGTGAATACCGACGCAAAGTATTCATTTAGGATCTCCCCTACTTCCTTGGGCTCTAAGCATAATTCCCCACTTTTGTCCCTGAGAGGTCCGATTTTTTTCCCTGACAACCCTTTTGTTCCGAACGTATGAATAAAATGCCTTGGGATTCTCCTTAATCCTGTCTGCCAAGGACATTTCGTGACCCCTTTGCCCTTCTAATTCCTCGTTTGAGTTCTTTCCTACTTTCTTTGTACTCCTCCAGAGCTCCCTCCGTTTTTAGCTGCCTGGACCTAACGTACGCCTCTCTTTTCATTTTGACCAATCCCTCAATTTCCCTGGTTATCCACGGCTCTCGAATCCTACCCTTCCTATCCTTCTTTTTTAACAGGCACATGCCTATCCTGCAGCCTTAACAACTGTTCCTTAAAAGACTCCCACATGCCAGATGTGGATTTACCCTCAAACAGCCTCTCCCAATCAACAGCTGCCAAATTCTGCCTAATCCCACTAAAAGTTAGCCTTCCCCCAATCCAACACCTTACCCTTGGGACACCACTCATCCTTTCCCATCACTATCCTAAAGCTAACAGAATTGTGGTCACTATTTGCCACATGTTCAGTATTAATACAAATAAATGCAATAGCAAAAACATGTTCGACATAAAAGTCTTTTGAATGAATCAGAATAATTTAAAAAAATCTTCACCTGCTGTCTTTCAAACAATAGGTTTAGATGGCTGCAGTCTGTGTGAAGCAGAGGATATTAATTGTATCGGCAATTAGTATTCACGGGGCAGGTTTCTTATGTGCAGCTATGATTAATGCATTGGCAATACTCAGGTGCTGCTCCTGCTGCAGTGCATGAATGAAGGCTTATTTGTCCAGTAACATTAAATACATTTAAGAGATGCTTTTTCTCTTCATCGCAATTAAAGCCCAGGGCTCTGTTGAGATTTCTCTAAAGCATGCATTTCTGCAGTGAAATGAAACAGCCGTTCCGAATATCATTAAACCATATTCTTTATAGTTTCTCTTGGGAGCGGAGTGGGTTGGGGGCGGGGGGAGGGGGGGGGAGAAAAAAATCTGCGGCAAATGAAATTGGAAATATTGAAGCTCATCACTGATTTGGAGAAGATGAACCTAATCTCCTTTGAAGTGCTATATTCTTAGAAACAAGACCATACTGCATCAAATCATTTCCAATCTACTGCCACGAACAATTTAATTGGGGAGTATTTTACAAAGGATTTTTCTAAGAACACATTTCTCATTTCGAGAGATTGATTCAAAAGCTTTAATGTGGAAAGATTTTTGATTTAGGTACGGACTAGTCCCCACCAGTATATTAAGCATAATGGGACCCTTCAGTGTTTTTTAGCAAGGCGTTTCTGACAGCTACAGTTAAAATACATTTGTATTAATGAAGTAACCACAAATGTCAAAAGCAAGGAAAGGAAATCAACTTCACGTGGTTGTGTTGAATTCTGTATCATTGCTAATGCCAAACAGTTCATCAAGGTTTAGCCAATCTGATTTATCTTTATCAGCAAGGAGCTTTTCTCAATGACAGTTCAATATCACTCAGTTTTACCTTCCTTTCTATTTTCTTGGCACTATTCCTTAACAAAGTAGAGATTTGTTAGTTTCTATTGTATGCCCCTCAATATTGGAGAATATCTCTGATATTACAAGAGTATTAATCACATTAGCTGAAGCAGTGTTATTTATATCTGGTAAATTGGCTATTTGTAAAAGTTAACATTTCACAGCGGCAAAGAAATTGAACAAATTGTCAATAACTCATGTTTGCTTGGTTTGCTGAGAAAGATAAGGAATTCTTTTTGATATTTATCATTCTTTACACGGTGTGGATCTATAGCCACATGGATCAATGTGCAGAAGCACTGCTGAAGTTGAATTATGTGGTTTATTATTTTCATACACATAGGGCAGAATTTTCCCAAAACGTTTCTAAGTGTCAAAACAGCGAGAATGATGGAGTGAGCCACCGCGGTCTGTCAGACGACCTCTGCACTGAGATCTTTCGATACTTATCGCACTGAAAGAGCCTCCACGTGGAACACGCCACCTTGGAGGCTCCAGGCGTGTGACTTGCCCCAGGTGGCCACAGCTGTGCACCGTTAAGCAGGGGGAGATGCATTTAAACACTACCAATGCACCCATGGTCAGTCAGACAAGGGCGATGGCACCACTTAGACCAGCCCCATGGTTTACAGAGGGACAGCAATACAGCCTGGTATGCAGTGGCCACGGCAATCAGTGCCTGTGCACTGACAAGGAAGACCGGTGGCTCGTGCCGCAAGAAAATGAACAACCTCGTTCAGGCAGGAAGGGGAGTGCTCATCTCATCCTGTACATTCCCCCCCATCCCCCCTCCACCTCCCCGACACCCTTACAGATCATCCAGCACCCAGCAGTCATCCAGCCTCTCTGGGCCCCTCTGGCACTCCCCAGCCTGGTCATATCACCAGCCTGGAGAAGGACTGTGCCAACATATCCCCTCCCCCCATGGCCTTCCAGCGATCAGGCTTTCAATCACCCTTTTTCATCCCCGCAATAGAAGATGGCCCATAATTGAAGGGAGCAGAAGAAGACTGGCGCTGGAGTACCCACACTCCTGATGACCTTCGAGGAGTGAGCGATGGAGCTCTCAGGGGAGGCAGAGGAGAGAGCCGTGATGGACAATCAAATCAGTGTGTGCCACAGAAGTGAAGAGCCACAAAACATTACCTGTTCCATTTCAACTGCTCCCCATTAGATTGCAGAAATTAAAGTTCCCCCCATCAATTTTATTTCTCATTTTGTGTAACTGTGCATCCTGGAACTTAACTGCAACAGCAGATGTGGAGCTACATTTTAAAGGGTATATTTAAACTAACCGAATCACAGTGGCATAGTGGTTAGCACAGCTGCCTCACAGCACTAGGGACCTGGGTTCAATTCTGGCCTCAGGTCACTGTCTGTGTGGAGTTTGCACATTCTCTCCGTGTCTGCGTGGGTTTCCTCCGGGTGCTCCGGTTTTCTCCCACATTCCAAAGAATTAGGTGGATTGGCCATGCTAAATTGACCCCAGTGTCGGGGAAATTAGCAGGGTAAATATGCAGGATTGAGGGAATAGGCCTGGGTGGAATGTTGTAGGTGCACACTCGATGGGCTGAATGGCCTCCATGGCATGGAAGAGATCCTGTGATCTCAATAGTGCCAAGTGCAATTACAGAAAAAATCATACTGTTCCTACAGCTTTGTATCTACTTTTTAGAAATTTCTTCCTTTTAAAATTAATCCTATGGCCTTCAGAGCTTTATCCTGCTAGACCACTGGTTCCCAAAGGGTGCGGCGCGCCACACTGGTGCGGCGAGAGAGGATGGCAAGTGTGGCGGGAAGATTCAAGGACAATCAAAGAAACATGGATAGATATTTTTCCAAAGTGAGAGCAAGAGAGAGCATCAAGTGATGCATTGTTTTATACTTTCTGGATGTCCCATGATATAAAGTAGTTGTGTTCTATGTTATGAATCAAGCACTGCTAGGCGTTGTTTTTTTTTTGTTTTTGAATGTATTTCTTATCAATAAAAAATTCGGTGTGGTGCGAGCAAATTTTTATTCCGAAAGTGTGGCCCAGTGAAAAACGTTTGGGAACCACTGTGCCAGACTATGAACTTATAAATAAAAAAAATCATTAGGGCCCACAAGCCCATTGATTTTTCATAAGGAAAAGATGCTGTAACCTGGAATAGACTTAAATTCGCAATAAGAGAGGAATAACAATCTCAGCACAGCACGTTAGGTCTCTTACAAACAACTGCAAATTGGAAATAAGAACAGTAAGTGCTGGAATCCTTTAGCAGATCAGACATCACCTCATTTCATTTTGCTTTGTAACATCATCGCTTTGTCATTGGGTGGGATTTTCCACCCCCTGCCCCCACCACCGGGCATATTTTGCAATGACGGAGAGGAACTGCCATTGGCTGGTTGTGCTCCCCCCACCCCACCATTCCCTGCTCCTGTACTTTTTAAAATTCATTCATGGGACATGGGCATCGCTGGCTGGCCAGCATTTACTGCCCATCCCTAGTTGCCCCTGGAAGACTTTGAGAGTCAACCATGTTGCTGTGGATCTGGAGTCACATGTAGGCCAGATCAGGTAAGAATGACAGATTTCCTCTCCTAAAGGGCATTAATGAACCAGATGTATTTTCCCGATAATGGTTTCATGGTCATCAGTATATTCTTAATTCCAAATACTTTTTATTGAATTCAAATTCCACCATTTGCCATCATGGGATTCGAACCCAGGTCCCCAGAACATTAGCTGAGTTTCTGGATTAATAGTCTTGCGATAATACCACTGGACCATCACCTCCCCTTGCTTAAAGACTGACATTACTGACATCTTGCAGGTCTGATCACTGGTTATCAACTTGAAAATTCTCCACAGATCTTGCCTGATCTGTTGAGGGTTTTTATTTTTATTTTATTTTTGATCTCTCGGCCATTATAAAATCACAATCTCCACATAGCTTCCGAATGAACTCAATATAATTTTACTTCCACTTTGTATGTAAAAAATGTCCTTGATGGCTGTTGGCATTTTGTAATATGCTTCAGGGAATGATAATTAAATAAAAAGCCTCTGTTTGCTATAAATGTATGACATTTCAGGATGGCATTTGAGATCAAGTTGCTAACTAACACCTATTTCGGATTCAGTCTAGGCCCTGGGGGCTTGCTTGCAGACATATTATTCCTCCTAATCACCTTTTAAAAATTGTTTTAGCAAAAATTATTTAGGGATGGTTGATCTCCCCAGCTTCCATTGGAATTTGAAGGCAACCAGATCTAATCTGATGCTGCCAATCAATGGCTCAGGCTGCTTCTCCACATATTTCTTTCTATCCATCTTTGGAGCAAAGTGTAGCTATTTATCAAATAAAGGCCCTGGATCGGCGTACTGGCACAATGGTTAGCACTGCTGTCTCATAGCGCCATGGACCCGGGTTCGATTCCCGGCTTGGGTCACTATCTGTGCGGAGTCTGCACGTTCCCTCCATGTTGGCGTGGGTTTCCTCCGGGTGCTCTGGTTTCCTTCCACAGTCTGAAAGAAGTGCTGGTTAGATACATTGACCATGCTAAATTCTCCCTGTGTGCCCAAACAGGCGCCGGAGTGTGGTGACTTGGGAATTTTCACTGTAACTTCATTGCAGTGTTGATGTAAGCCTACTTGTGACACTAATAAATAAACTTAAACTTAAAAGCCCACATCACAGAATGGTGCAGAATCGAAGGAGGTCACTCAATCCATCACGCCCAAAATAACTACCCAATTTGTCCCATTCTCCTGTCTATTTTCCTTTGTCCGTCAGATATTTGCCCTTCAAGTATGCAGAGTCACGGTCCCCTTATTTAAGGGAAGATATTATTTCATTGGAGGCAGTTCAGAGAAGGTTCATGAGGATGATCCCCAACATGGAGATATTGTCTTATTAGGAAAGGTTAAACTGGTTGGGACTCCACTCATTGGGATTTAGAAGAATTAGAGGTGATCTCATTGAAACATATAGGATTCTTAAGGAGTTTGACAGGGTAAGTGATTTCCCTCTTGGAAGAGTCTAGGACAAGAGGGCATAGTCTCAGAATAAAGGGGTGACAATTTAAGGCTGAAGTGATGAGGACTTGCTCCTCTCAGAGGGTTGAGTGTCTTTGGAACTCCTTTCCACAGAGAACTGTGGGGGCAGAGATAGATAGATAGAGATAGAGATAGATAGATTTTTGATCAGTAAGGGAATCAAGGGTTACAAGAAAAGGGCAGGAAAGTGAATGGGGAATGTTGGGTCAGCCATGATCCTATTGAATGGTGGAGCAGGCTTGAGGGGTCAAATGGCCTACCCCTGTTCCTATTCAGTGTAGAGCATCATGGGAGGTGGAGAAGGATAGGTCCAGCATAGGCATGGGGAGAGCAGCAGAAAAGGAACAAATCACAGGGAGAAGACCTGAAGAAATGACATCACAGTAAGGTGGAGCCTGAGGGGGTTACAGATACTTATTTAGGATAAACATTTGGTGATTAGTATTAAGTTATGATGTGGAGATGTCGGTGTTGGACTGTTGATCCTCCAGAAGGAACTCTTCAGTTGCAGGCAATAAAATAAAACTTAGCCCAACTTATAAATCACAGAAAGTAGGTTTAATAACTCCAACCCTCAATACCTCACCCTGAACCATTCCCAGCTCCCCCCCCAATTCCCAACAGATTCTTATTTATACTGAGTCAGCTGGTCAGCTGACCATCACATCATTTTGTCATTGGTTACATAGTTTATTGGGTCAGCTGACCCTTACAGTTTGTTACCATTGGCCGCACAACAACAGATCCAATGTTATTGGTTACATTCTAACATGGACTGGGGTGGAATGGATGACAGGTCACATGACACCAGGTTATAGTCCAACAGGTTTATTTGAAATCACAAGCTTTTGGAGCACTGCTCCTTCATCAGGTGAAATGTTAAGTTAGTTTCAGCATTCAGTTTACTGGGTATTGTTTCTATTGGTTAGCTTTTGTGTTTTAGTGTTGGCTGATCAGTTCAATAGGCTTACAGTTTTAAACAGCTCCTAGCTAACATGGCAGGACATTGGAGGCTTGTCACGTGCAAGCCTGTGCCATTTAGAAAGCCAGGAACACACTGTGCGTCTTGGAAAATAGCATCTACTCAAGCTCAGCAGTTGACATTACAATGGCACATACAAGAAGCTGTGAGGTTTATGGATATTGGCATTCTATATGTACAAGGAGTCGGGGGGAGAGGGAGTGGTAAATAGCAGACACACTAGGAGATATTGGCAGAGCCAGGAATGCTCTGGGAGTAGAGTGAAAAGCAAATAGATGCTTGTTAGGCCATTTTCCTTCAGCCTTTATACTTGTTTACCTTTAGCTTTCAGTTCAGAAGTGAAACTTCCCTTACAGAGGGACAGTTTGCCTTTAAGAAGAGCAGGCTGGCTGCATCACATGGTATCTGCACAACACTGTTTGCCCAGCTATTCACCACAGAGAGGCTGGCAGCACATAAAAGAAGGACCGGTGAGGTCACTTCCACATGTTACAATCATACAGATGTGATGGGTGCATCAAAATTATAAGCTGCACACTTCAGCTGAGACCGACATGGGCAGGTGAAGAATCATTACCCCCATTTCACCCCTCACTCCCACTGTTGCCACCCTACTGCCACCATCGCTCAAAAGCTGGGGGGCACAAATTTCTAGCCTCTTATACATAAATAGATGGCAGCAAGGATCGCTGTTGTGTGTGAAGCAGATGATGCCCTCCACCTGCGGGAACTCAGGAAGAGACCTGGACCCGAGTGCCTGTTCATGCTGACTGCGGTCATCACACATGAGGTTGGCCTAATTGTTGGACCTGGAAAACAACCAATCAAGGATATGTTTTATGCATTTGGGTGCAGTCATCACATTACGTGGATGGCCGAATGTTGTACTTCTGCTCCTATTCTGTACATTTGTATGATTTGGAGGGTGGGGGTGAGGGGGCAATGCTGCTTAGGTCTGGGAGCCAGGTGAGATGTGTAGGTTGAAGAATACCTGTGACGATACAGATTGTAGAGTTAAGTTGCACATCGCTAGGTTTGATGCAGGCAGATAGTTATCATACTGATGGGCAGTGTTCTGTGGTTAAGTACATGTGTGAAAGTGCTGGTTAAATCCTGGCAGGACTGGCAGACCCGACCACAAAGAACAAAGAGAATTACAGCACAGGAACAGGCCCTTTGGCCCTCCAAGCCTGTACCGACCATGCTGCCTGACTGAACTAAAACCCCCTACGGGGACCATATCCCTCTATTCCCATCCTGTTCATGTATTTTTCAAGATGCCCCTTAAAAGTCACTATCATATCTGCTTCCACTACCTCCCCCAGCAGCGAGTTCCAGGCACCCACCACCCTCAATGTAAAAAACTTGCCTCATACATCTCCTTTAAACCTTGCCCCTCGCATCTTAAACCTATGCTCCCTAGTAATTGACTCTTCCACCCTGGGAAAAAGCTTCTAACTATCCACCCTGTCCATGCCTCTCATAATCTTGTAGACTTCTATCAGGTCGCTCCTCAACCTCCATCATTCTAGTGAGAACAAACCAAGTTTCTCCAACCTCTCCTCGTAGCTAATGCCCTCCATACTAGGCAACATTCTGGTAATTCTTTTCTGTACCCTCTCCAAAGTCTCCACATCTTTCTGGTAGTGTGGCGACCAGAATTGAACACTATATTCCAAGTGCGGACTAACTAAGGTTCTACAAAGCTGCAACATGACTTGCCAATTTTTAAACTCAATGCCCCGGCCGAAGAAGGCAGGCATGCCGTATGCCTTCTTGACTACCTTCTCCAACTGTATTGCCACTTTCAGTGACCTGTGTACCTGTACACCCAAATCCCTCTGCCTATCAATACTCATAAGGGTTCTGCCATTTACTGTATATTTCCTATTTGTATTAGATTTTCCAAAATGCATTACTTCACATTTGTCTGGATTAAACTCCATCTACCATCTCTCCGCCCAAGTCTTCAACCGATCTATATGCTGCTGTGTCCTCTGATGGTCCTCATCACTATCCGCAAATCCACCAACCTTTGTGTCATCCGCAAACTTACTGATCAAACCAGTTATATTTTCCTCCAAATCATTTATATATATTACAAACAGCAAAGGTCCCAGCACTGATCCCTGAGGAACGCCACTTGTCACTCCCCACCATTCAGAAACGCACCCTTCCACTGCTACCCTCTGTCTTCTTTGACTGAACCAGTTTTGTATCCACCTTGCCAGCTCACCTCTGATCCCATGCAATTTCACCTTCTGCACCAGACTACCATGAGGGACCTTGTCAAAGCCCTTACTGAAGTCCATGTAGACAACATCCACTGCCCTATCCTCATCAATCCTCTTCGTCACTTCCTCGAAAAACTCAATCAAGTTAGTGAGACATGACCTCTCTTCACAAACCCATGTTGCCTCTCACTAATATGTCTAGTTATTTCCAAGTGGGAGTAAATTCTGTCTCGAAGAATCCTCTCCAATAATTTCCCTACCACTGACGTCAGGCTCACTGGCCTGTAATTACCTGGATTATTCTTGCTACCCTTCTTAAACAAACACGATGGAGTCTCTGATGGCCGTTATCGCACCCTCCACTGCAACATAGAACATAGAACATTACAGCGCAGTACAGGCCCTTTGGCCCTCGATGTTGCGTCGACCTTAGCGGAGGCCTCACCATGTCTCAGTGCTGCAGTGGGCGTTCAGGCAGAGATCATTAGATCCATGCTTGCTGCCATCCAGGCACAGGCTACTGCCATCATGCGTGCAGATCTTAATGCTCAAAGGGACATGCTTGCTCTCAGAGCAAGCTTTCCTCCAGTAGATTACTAGGACCAGTGAGGCGTTGCTCCAGGTGAGTGTCGGGGGCTCTGTGAAGCATGAACCTCAGAGCCTCTCAACACTGTCATTCTGCCAGCTAGCCCAGCCCAGACTGCTGCCACCCACACTGAGGTGGTGCAGTCAGAAATCAGATCCTCAAGGCAGAGAGCTCGGAGAGGGCATGCTGCCAGACCACCCACTGTCTCCTCCCAGTGAAAGTCAGCAGCTACAGGGAGTACTGCGTAGAAGCACTTGGGCAGGCAAGAGCACATCTTACGGTAGCACAGTGGTTAGCACTGCTGCTTCACAGCTCCAGGGTCCTGGGTTCGATTCCCAGCTTGGGTCACTGTCTGTGTGGAGTTTGCACATTCTCCTCGTGTCTGCGTGGGTTTCCTCCGGGTGCTCCGGTTTCCTCCCACAGTCCAAAGATGTGCGGGTTAGGTTGATTGGCCATGCTAAAATTGCCCCTTAGTGTCCTGGGATGTGTAGATTAGAGGGATTAGCGGGTAAAATGTGTCGGGATATGGGGGTAGGGCCTGGGTGGGATTGTGGTCGGTGCAGACTCGATGGGCCGAATGGCCTCTTTCTGTACTGTAGGGTTTCTATGATTTCTATGATCTGTAAGATAAGCACTCAGGGATGGCCAGTGAGTATTTCATTTATAATTGTAAACTTTCTCTGCAATGTTGCTTTGTGAGGGTTTTGGTGGTTTTTAATTGCTGGATGTTGCACGTCAGCGATTAGATTGTGTGACATCCAGACATTGTATATCATTATAATTCACAGTTTTTCTGTTCACACAGACGATGTCCCCAGATGCGCCCTTTCACTAATGGAATGCTGCCCTAGCCATACAAGAGGTGGCCAGTGTGTGCTGTGCCCTCAGCAGTGGGCCTAAGGCAACGATTTTCATGCTGATGCCATCTCAGTTTGCAATACATTTGAGCTCTTATTTCTCAACTACTGCTTGTTTCAATGTTGTTAGTCTCTTGCAGAATATATTCAATGACCCAGCCTCCACAGCCCTCTGTGGAAGAGAATTCCTTACACTAATGATGACGCAAGAGAAGAAATTCCTTCTCATCTCCGTCTTAAATGGGAGATCCCTAGTTTTGAAACTACGTTCCCTATTCTAGATTCCCTCATAAGAGGAGACATCCTCCCAGCATCTACCCTGTCAATCCTCCTCAGAATCTTATAGGTTTCAATAGGTTTCACCTCTCATTCTTCTAAACTCCAGTGAGTATTGGCCCAAACTGCTCAACCTTTCTTCATAAGGCAGCCCCTTCATCTCTAGTTTGGAAATGTAAGGCCTTTCTCCTCTAGTCATCTGTGATTGCAAAATCTGCCATTTTGCCTCAAAACATCGCAGCCACTTTTACCGCAGGTGATGTCTTAGAGTGCACTACCTATTTGTATTAGATTTTCCAAAATGCATTACTTCACATTTTTCTGGATTAAACTCCATCTACCATCTCTCCGCCTAAGTCTTCAACCGATCTATATGCTGCTGTGTCCTCTGATGGTCCTCATCACTATCCGCAAATCCACCAACCTTTGTGTCATCCGCAAACTTACTAATCAAACCAGTTATATTTTCCTCCAAATCATTTATATATATTACAAACAGCAAAGGTCCCAGCACTGATCCCTGAGGAACGCCACTTGTCACTCCCCACCATTCAGAAACGCACCCTTCCACTGCTACGCTCTGTCTTCTATGACTGAACCAGTTTTGTATCCACCTTGCCAGCTCACCTCTGATCCCATGCAATTTCACCTTCTGCACCAGACTACCATGAGGGACCTTGTCAAAGCCCTTACTGAAGTCCATGTTGGCACATTGGGCATAGTCTCCAGTAGGTAGACAAAGACTTTCCAAAAGTTGCATAATCTGATAACAATGCTTCATATATTCACCATCCTCATTGCCATTGTGAAGCTTTTGGGAAGGAACAATAAGATTAATTCAGGAAAAGAATAACGAGTGCTGTTAAAAGAATAGATTTCTTTGTTCCCTATTGAGACTCCCTCTTGTGATATATACGTATGGTAGCTTTAAGTGGCCAAACTGCAGAATGCAATTCTCAATGCAATATATTGGGGGAGGCAGTGGAGCAGTAATATTGTCACTGAATGAGTAATCCAGAGACCCAGGGTAATGCTCCAGGTTTGAATCCCGCCATGGAAATATAAATCTAGAATTAAAAATCTAATGATGACCATGAAACCATTAAAAACCCATCTGGGTCTCTAATGCCCTTTGGGAAGGAAATCTGCCATCCTTACCTGTTCTGGCCTACATGTGACTCCAGAGCCACAGCAATGTGATTGGCTCTTAAATATCCTCTGAAAGGACTCAGCTCGCGACTCAGTTGTATTCATAAAAGGAAAAAAAAAGCAATGAAACCAGCATTGACCACCGGAAATGACAACAGGGTGAGCTGACCCACAGACTAGTGAAGAGACAGCCTGATAGAGTCAAATTCATGAAACCTCCTACTGATTACCATATCCCCATTTCATTGTCCATTACCAAGGGTGGCTCTGTAGGACCACTACAGACTGAGCTGGCCAGGTCCTAAAGTACATAACTGCTAGACTGGGACTGTGGCAGGTGGTAAGAGATCCAACAAAAGGGGAAAACTTGATCTCATCCACACCAACCTGCCTGCCACAGATCGATAGGAGTGATCACCGCACAGTCCTTGTGGAGACAAAGTCCCATTTTCACATTGAGGATACTGTCCAACGTGTTGTGTGGCACCTGCACTGTGCTAAATGGAAAAGATTATGAACAGATCGAGCAATTCAGGACTGGGCATCCATGATGCACAGCAGCAGCAGAATTGTACTCAACCACACGGCCTGGCATATCCCCTGCTCAACCATTACCACCAAGCCAGGGGATCAACCTTGACTCAATGAAGAGTGCAGGTAGGTATGCCAGGAGCAGTACCAGGCATACTTAAAAAGGAGCTGTCAATCTGGTGAAGCTACAAGACAAGACTACTTGTATGCCAAACACAGAACCAGAAAGTTGACAGGGCTTAGTAGTCCCACAACCATCGGCTAAGATCTAAGCTCTGCAGTCCTGTCACATCCAGCTGTGAATGGTGGTGGACAATTAAACAACTTACTGGAGGAGGGTTCACAAATATCCCTATCTTCATTGATCAGGGAGCCCAGCACATCAGTGCAAAAGATAAGGCTGAAGCATTCACAACAATCTTCAGCCAGAAGTGCCAAGTGGATGATTCACTTCAGTCTCCTCTGGGAGTCCCCAGCATCTCAGATGCCAGTCTTCAGTCAATTCTATTCATTCAACGTGATATGAAGAAAGGGCTAAAGGCACTGGATACTGCAAGAGCTATTGCCCTGACAGTATTCTGGCAATAGCACTGAAGATCTGTGCTCCAGGACTCACCAAGTGCCCTGGACAAGTTGTTCCAGTTCAGGTACAACACTACCTAACAATGTTGAAAATTGCCTAGGTATGTCCTGTACACTAGAAACAGGATAAATCCAACCTGGCCAATTACTTCCCTATCTGTCTATTCTCGATCACCTGTAAATTAATGGAAGGGGTCAACAACAGTGCTATCATTGGCACTTACTCAGTGATAACTTGCTCACAGATCCTCAGTTTGTGTTCCACCAGGGTCACACAACTCCTGATCTCATTACAACCTTCGTTCAAACATGGACAAAAGAGCTGAATTCCAGAGATGAAGTGAGAGTGACTGCTTTTGACATCAAGGTACAATTTAACCAAGTATGACCTCAAGGAGCCTGAACAAAACTGGAGTCAATGGGAATCAGGGGAAAGCCCTCTGCTGGTTGGAGTCATACCTGGCACAAAGGAAGATGGTTGTGGTTGTTGGAGATCAATCTTCTCATTTTCGGGGCATCTCTGCAGGAATTCCTCAGGGAAGTGCCCAAGACCCAACCATTTTCAGCTGCTTTATCAATAGCTTTCCTTCCATCATAAGACCAGAAGTGGGGATATTTGCTGATGACTACACATGTTCAGAACCATTTGCGACTCCTCAGATACTGAAGCAGTCCATGGACAATATCCAGGCTTGGGCTGACAAGTGGCAAGTAACCTTTGCACTATGTAAGTGCCAGGCAATGACCATCACCAATAAGAGATGATCTAACCATCGCCCCTTGAGCTTCAATGGAATTACTATCGCTAAATCACCCATTATCAACATCCTGGGGCTTACCATTAACCAGAAACTGAACTGGACCAGCCGTATAAACACTGTGGCTACCAGAGCAGGTTATATCTGGGAATCCTGCAGCGAGTAACTCACCTCCTGAATCCCTAAAGCCTGTTCACCATCGACAAGACACAAGTCAGAAGTGTAATGGAATACTCTGTTTGCCTGGATGAGTGCAGCTCCAACACTCAAGAAGCTCATAACTATTCAGGACAAAGCAGCCTTGATTGCTATCCCTTCTACAAACATTTGGTGGGGTCTGCCTTCTAATCAACATCTCGCGGGCCTAGACGTAGCAACACTGGCGGGTTTCTGCTTCCCAGACCTAGAATACCTGACATTAAAATGCTGCCCCTACTGCCTTCCGTGGGAGTTCACCTCTGTTATCCTGACAGCAGTTTACATCTCACCCCATGCGGAAGTGAAGACTGTGCTGGATGCACCATACATCACCACAGATAGCCGTGAGACAAAACATCCCGAGGCCTCCTTCATCATGGCTGGGGACTTCAATCAGGCCAAGCTCAAGAGCATCCTATCAAGATACCACCAATACGTCTCCTGTTCCACCAGAGGCCCAAACATCCTAGACCACTGCTGCACAAATATCAGTAAGAGTTTTAACAACACCAGGTTAAAGTCCAACAGGTTTATTTGGTAGCAAATGCCATTAGCTTTCGGAGCGCTGCTCCTTCATCAGATGGAGTGGAAATCTGCTTTCAAACAGGGCACAGAGACACAAAATCAAGTTACAGAATACTGATTAGAATGCAAATCTCTACAGCCAACCAGGTCTTAAAGATACAGACAATGTGAGTGGAGGGAGCATTAAGCACAGGTTAAAGAGATGTGTATTGCCTCCAGACAGGACAGCCAGTGAGATTCTGCAAGTCCAGGAGGCGAGCTGTGGGGGTTACTGATAGTGTGACATAAAGCCAACATCCCGGTTCAGGCCATCCTCATGTGTGCGGAACTTGGCTATCAGTTTCTGCTCAGCGACTCTGCGCTGTCGTGTGTCGTGAAGGCCGCCTTGGAGAACGCTTACCCAAAGATCAGAGGCTGAATGCCCGTGACTGCTGAAGTGCTCCCCCACAGGAAGAGAACAGTCTTACCTGGTGATTGTCGAGCGGTGTTCATTCATCCGTTGTCGTAGTGTCTGCATGGTTTCCCCAATGTACCATGCCTCGGGACATCCTTTCCTGCAGCGTAAAGGAAAGTATGTCCCGAGGCATGGTACATTGGGGAGACCATGCAGACGCTATGACAATGGATGAATGAACACCGCTCGACAATCACCAGGCAAGACTGTTCTCTTCCTGTGGGGGAGCACTTCAGCGGTCACAGGCATTCAGCCTCTGATCTTCGGGTAAGCGTTCTCCAAGGCGGCCTTCACGACACACGACAGCGCAGAGTCGCTGAGCAGAGACTGATAGCCAAGTTCCGTACACATGAGGACGGCCTAAACCGGGATGTTGGGTTTATGTCACACTATCAGTAACCCCCACAGCTTGCCTCCTGGACTTGCAGAATCTCACTGGTTGCCCTGTCTGGAGACAATACACATCTCTTTAACCTGTGCTTAATGCTCCCTCCACTCACATTGTCTGTATCTTTAAGACCTGGTTGGCTGTAGAGATTCGCATTCTAATCAGTATTCTGTAACTTGATTTTGTGTCTCTGTGCCCTGTTTGAGAGCAGATTTCCACTCCATCTGACGAAGGAGCAGCGCTCCGAAAGCTAATGGCATTTGCTACCAAATAAATCTGATGGACTTTAACCTGGTGTTGTTAAAACTCTTACTGTGTTTATCCCAGTCCAACGCTGGCATCTCCACAGCACAATTATCAAACATGCCTACCGCTGTATCATCCGCCCACACTTTGGCAATTCAGACTACAAGGCTGTGCTCCTGTTCCCGGTTTACAAGCAAAAACTGAAACGGGAGATTATGTTAAAGAAAGTTGTGCAATGTTGGTCTGAGGAATCGGATGATCTCCTATGGTGCTGCTTAGAGTCAGTAGACTGGTCAGTATTTAAAACCTCAGTAACCAACCTGAATGAGTTTATATGGCTGGTCCAGTTCAGTTTCTAGTTAATGGTAAGCCCCAGGATGTTGATAATGGATGATTTACTCGTTCTACAGTACTACAGTAACTGACTTCATTACTATGTGTGTAGAAAACTGTGTGCCAAAGAAACAAATCCGTGTGTTTCCCAAACGGAAACCATGGATAAACAGGGATATCCACTGTTTGCTGAAGTCCAATTCTGAGGCATTAAGTGACCCTGATCTATACAAGAAAGCCAGATATGATCTACGGAGATCTATCAAAGATGCCAAAAGACAGTACCAGACCAAGCTAGAGTCCCAGACTAGCTACATGAAGTCCCGCCGACTATGGGAAGGTCTGCAAGACACAACTGGCTACAAGATGGAGGCAAGTAAAATTGCCAGCTCCAGTGCACCCCTCCCTGATGAGCTCAATGCATTCAACAGCCATTTTGAGCAAGAGGTCAGCAAGAGAACGCCCTCCACCCTGGAAGCCTCGGATGAACCTGTATCCAAAGTCGCCATTGCTGGCGTCAGAGCAGCCTTCTCAAAGGTTAACCCAAGGAAAGCAACTGGCTCGGATGGGGTTGCGGATGAGCACTCAGATCCTGCGTGGATCAGCTAGTGGGGGTATTCGCAGACATCTTTAACCTCTCTTTACAACAACCTGAGGTCCCTATCTGCTTCAAGAAGATGACCAAAGAGAAACCAAGCAGCGTGCCTTAATGACTATCGGCCGGTGGCTCTGACATCCATCATTATGAAGTGCTTCGAAAGGTTAGTCATGGCATGAACCAATTACGGCCTCCCTGATTGCCTGGATCCACTACAGTTTGCCTACTGCCACAACAGGTCCACAGCAGATGCCATTTCCCTGGCCCTACACCCAACCCTGGAGCAGCTAGATAACAGCAACACCAATGTCAGATTCCTATTTATTGCCTACAACTCAGCCTTCAATAGCATTATTGCTAAAAACCCATCGCCAAACTTGGTGGCCTGGGCCTCGGCTCCTCCTGCTGTGACTGGATCCTGAACTTCCTAACCCACAGACCACAATCAGTAAAGATAGGCAATAACACCTCCTCCATGATCATCCTCAACACCGGTACCCCACAAGGCTGTGTCCTCAGCCCCTCACTATACTCCTTATACACCTATGACTGTGTGGTCAAATTCCCCTCCAACTCGATTTTCAAGTTTGCTGACACCACCATAGTGGGTTGGATCTCAAATAATGACGAGACAGAGTACAGGAATGAGATAGAGAATCTGGTGAACTGGTGTGATGACAATAATCTCCCCCTCAATGTGAACAAAACAAAGGAAATACTCATCGACTTCCGGAAGCGTAGTGGAATACATGCCCTTGTCTACATCAACGGGGATGAAGTGGAAATGGTCGACAGCTTCAAGGTGTCCAGATCACCAACAACCTGTTCTGGTCCGTCCATGTTGACACGATAGTTAAGATAGCCCACAAACGCCTCTTCTTTCTCAGCAGGCTAAGGAAATTTGACATGTCCACCATGACTCTCAACAATTTTTACAAATGCACCATAGTAAGCATCTTTCCTGGTTGTATCATAGCTTGGT
The DNA here is from genome assembly GCF_964213995.1 of Mustelus asterias. NCBI lineage: Eukaryota > Metazoa > Chordata > Chondrichthyes > Carcharhiniformes > Triakidae > Mustelus > Mustelus asterias. The sequence continues at coordinate 84,451,728 of NC_135807.1, read as the reverse complement.
ATGGCTCCTCTCTGTCTAAGATCACAAAAAACTACAAAGGGTCGTGAACGAAGCCCAGTCCGTCGTGCAAACCAGCCTCCCATCTGTTGACACTGTCTACACTTCCTGCTGAAAAGCAGCCAGCATAATCAAGGACTCCAAGCACTCAGGACATTCTCTCTTCCACCTTCTTCTATCGGGAAAAAGATACAAAAGTCTGAGGACACATACCAACCGACTCAAAAATAGCTTCTTCCCTGCTGCCATCAGACTTTTGAATGGACCTACCTTGCATTAAGTTGATCTTTCTCTACAGCCTAGCTATGACTGTAACACTATATTCTGAACTCTCTCCTATCCTTCTCTATGTATGGTATGCTTTTTCTGTATTGCACGCAAGAAACAATACTCTTCACTGTATACTAATACATGTGACAATAATAAATATTCTGGTTGAACTGCATGGATAGGCTGAATTTACCTGCTGATGCTTGGTAATAAGAAAGCCTGGGACCATAAAATATTTGTATTGTTGCAATGCCCTGGATAGCGACATCGTCTCATGAAGTTACACCTGATGCCAGGGACCTGCTACCTCCAACACCAAAGTCAAAGTTAGGTTAATTGTTATTCAAAGTTATTCAAAGCCATAGAGTCATACGGCAAGGTTTTGTGGCCTTGTTCACTCCAAAACCGGAAAATCATGCCTGAGGTCAACAGACCTTTGCATGGCGGCCCCCCCCCCCCCCCCCCCCACCCCGGCCGGCTACGATTCCCGGAACAGAAATATTCCAGTCATAGGGTGCGATCTTTCCAGCTGTCCACACCACGCTCCCGCTGCAGCGAAGGTGGAGAATTTGGCATCCAGCCAAATCTCCGTTCACTGCAGCGGGACTGGAAAATCCCGCCGGTGTGAACGGCCGTAATATTCCAGCCATAAGGTTTTACAGCATGGAAAGAGGCCCTTCGGATCATCGTGCCTGCGCTGGCCATCAAGCACCTATCTATTGTAAACCCATTTTCCAGCACTTGACCCGTGGCCTTGTATGCTACTGCATTTCAAGCGCTCATCTAAATACTTCTTAACTGTTGTGAGGGTTCCCACCTCTACTACCCTTTCGGGCAGTGAGTTCCAGATTCCCACCACCCTCTGGATGAAAAATGTTTTCCTCACATCTCCTATAAACCTCCTGCCCTCTAACTTAAATCTATGTCCCTGATTATTGAACTCTCTGCTAAGGGGAAATGTTCCTTCTTATCCTCAGCTATGCCCCTCATAATTCTTTACATGTCAATCAGGTCCCCCATCTCTGCTCCAAGGAGAGCAATCCCAGCCTATCCAGCTTCTCTTCATAGCTGAAACGCTCCAGCCCAGGCAATATCCTGGTGAATCTCCTCTGCACCTTCTCTGGTGCAATCACATTGTTCCTATAGTGTGACAACCAGAACTCCACACAGTACTCCAGCTGTTGCCTAACCTGCATTTTATACAGCTCCATCATAACCTCCCTGCTCTTATATTCAATGCCTTCAATGCAAATATCCCATATGCCTTCTTAACCACTTTATCTACCTGTCCTGCTGTCTTCAGAGATCTACAGACATGCACACTAAGGTCCCTCTGATCCTCTGTACTTCCCAGGATCTGACCATTCATTGTATATTCCTCTGTTTTGTTAGTCCTCCCAAAATGCATTATCTCATACTTTTCAGGTTAAATTCCATTGCCACTCTCCTGCCCATCTAACCAGCCCGTCTATATCATCCTGTAATCTAAGGCTTTGCTCCTCACTATTAATCAATTTTTCTGTCATCTGCAAACTTACTGATCATACCTCCTACATTTACCTTCAGATCATTAACGTACACTACAGACTGCGTTCTTCTCATCTGAATTTTATACTGCGCCATTGCTGCAGCTTGGAAGATGATGGTGCTGAACCCTCACTGCCAGACCAGCTTGGACCCTCCCTGTGTGAGTCTGGATCGTGGAGGAACCTAATGGTCAGGTTTCCCTCCCTGACATAGCTCTCAATTCTCTCCCTGCATTCCTTGATCTTATCGTGTTTGAGTTGCATATACATTCGTTAGCCCATGGTTGTGACTCTGCCCTGTGTAGACTTCACCCGTTATCATCTGAGGTCACTTGCACAGTTAAACATGTACCCCCTCCCCACACCTTCAGATGTCTACACAATACCTTTTCACTATCTGTAGGCTGCAGATGCTTCCCCTGATTGAATGCGTGTCTGTGGCCCAGTATGTTACCAGAAACACCACAGACTGAGGTGTGTGATGTTACGATCATGCCCTGCACAGAACATGCTGGGCACAACTGAAACTGACATTCCTTCCCCCTCCCAGGACAGGGACAAAGACAGTCTCTGCAAGCTCAACAATATAAACTTAAGCTTTTCTTCACTCAGTGCTCCTCCTAGTCTAGCACCAAGTGGCTTAGGTCATTCTGTAGCACATCCTCCCACCCTCTCTATGCTGGTGCTAAGGATGCTAACCCCCTCACATCCCCAGCCAGGTGTCTGGATGGAACGTTCTCCACTCTTAACCCCCTCCCCCAGCCTCCAATGGGGCCTTTGCCATACAGCCCCTTCCCAAGCCTCAGGTCAGTTCCTCCATCCCCAGTGGAGCCTCTGTCCTGCCACTCTTTCCCATGCCCAAGGCCAGTTTCTCCCCTTCTCCAGTGAAGCCCTAACCCTGCAGATCACTAAAAGACACCCCACCTTACTGCTGGTCTGGAAGGTGGAAACTTGCCTGTGACAACTGCCTGGAAGCAATGTGGCGCGGCCTGCAAAGCCTGGCACTGATTACCATGAATGCTGCACAATGCAAGATAGGCGAACAAACCTCAAAGTCATGAGGAAAGTGCAGGTCACCAAACCACATGTCACTTATATACCATTGTGAAACACATTGTTCTAATTGCACTGATGTGCCCTGGTGATCCAGCGTGGGGAATGATTCCGGTGAGAAGTTCTTATAATGAGATACAAATGTATTAAAGTGACATTTCCGACCGGCCATGGTTGGGAATGAGGGCTGCCCTTGAAGGCCGCAGCACACAATTTAAAAGAACAATTCCTCTCTCCCTTTTATTTCCTCTTCCCGTCCCTCATTGTTTTGAAGGTCTAGCTGCTACCTCTATGGCATAAAGCAGGGCATAAACGTTTCAAGGGTTATTGCAGGCCAGACTAACAGAATAAACATTCTTGTCAATTTTAGGTGATGTAAGGGCCAGGATTTTACGGTCCCTGCCACCCAGT